>NW_024090711.1:0-26553 GCF_014356525.2 Nilaparvata lugens
TTTCTTCTTCTTCTTCTATCTTATTCTTCCCTTTCCTCTCTACACTGCTCTTTCACTTCTATTTCTTATTCCCTGTTCCACTTTCTTCCAATAATTATCATTCATTTTACGTCATTATCACTCACGAAAAACTCAGTACTCTGCTAATTGTTCACTCCATTTGTTCTTCTCTTTGTCCTTCTCCCTTCTCCCTCCACCCTGCTTCTGCTAATCTATTCCTTTTTCTTTCCATCTATATTTCTCACTTCCTCCTCTTTTTCCTCTCTTATTAAAATCTCTCAAAATCTTAGTTTTCGGCAAATTTTATTCAATTTGGATGAAATTCTTCTGTATCCTTTGTATTGAAATTCTCATTTTTCTTATGACTTAGAAGAAAAGCCTTACTAAGCTTTGTTTTTCGTCTCATCTTTTATAGAAGATTAGAAGATACTACATTCGGTCTTCATTCTTATTTGTATTCTTAAACGCTTCTCTTCTTCTCAATATTTTTGACACTTTTCTTCTATCATTTTTCTCTCCTTCCTTCATTTATCTCATTTCATCCTTTCATTTGTTTCCTTCGAGATTGTCTTCTGGAACTGTTCTCCATCAATTCTAAATTTGCCTTGCTTTATTCCTTCTCTCACATCTTCCCAAACCTACTTCTCTTTTCTCGATACTTTTTCTTGTTATGTTTTGTTTCTTTTTCATTTTGTATTTTTCATTTTTCTTTGTTTTTTTTCTTCTATTTATGTTATGTTATGTTATGTCTTTTTATGTTTTGAGATGTTTTGAGGCTGAGGAAAGGGAAATGGAGTGAAGAAGAAGAAGAACTGAAAACTGGTGAAAAGATTGAGTGAGAAATGGAAGATGAAAGGAATGAAGTAGAAGAAATAAGGCGGAGGAAAGGGGAATAAAGTGGCGGAGAAGACAGGAAAGTGAGATTGAGAGAGAAGTGGAAGAGTGGAGAGAAGGAAATAGAAGAAGGAGAGGTAAAGCAGTGAGAGAGAAGTGGAAGAGTGGTGAGAAGGAAATAGAAGAAGGAGAGGTAAGGCAGAAGTTGAAGAAGACCCCTATATACATGAAGGCCTAAGGGGTGTTTCTTATCAAGTAAACCTTCCGTAAACCCTCCCTTCAAAGCCTCCAACCCTCTTTCAAAGTCTGTATGGGTTCTCTTCAAAGTGAAACTTGCAGCAAAGAATCATGCAGCAAGGAAGCATGGGGTGAAGAAGCATGCAACAAAGAGGCATGGAACAAAGAAGCATGCTGCAAGGGAGCAGGGAGTGAAGAAGCATGCAACAAAGAGGCATGGAACAAAGAAGCATGTAGCAAAGAATCATGCAGCAAAGAGGCATGGAACAAAAAAGCATACAGCAAAGAGGCATGGAAAAAACATGCAACTAAGAAGCATGCAGCAAAGAGGCATGGAACCAAGAAGCATGTAGCAAAGAAACATGAAGCAAGGAAGCATGGAGTGAAGAAGCATGCAACAAAGAGGCATGGAACAAAGAAGAATGTAGCAAAGAATCATGAAGCAAGGAAGCATGGAGTGAAGAAGCATGCAACAAAGAGGCATGGAACAAAGAAGCATGCAGCAAGGAAGCATGGAGTGAAGAAGCATGCAACAAAGAGGCATGGAACAAAGAAGCATGTAGCAAAGAATCATGAAGCAAGGAAGCATGGAGTGAAGAAGCATGCAACAAAGAGGCATGGAACAAAGAAGCATGCAGCAAGGAAGCATGAACTGAAGAAGCATGCAACAGAGAGGTATGGAACAAAGAAGCCTGCAGCAAGGAAGCATGAAGTGGAGAAGCATGAAACAAAGAAGCATGCAGCAAAGAGGCATGAAGTAAGGAAGCATGTAGCAAAGAATCATGCAGCAAACAGGCATGGAACAAAAAAGCATGCAACAAAGATTCATGAAGTGAAGAAGCATGCAACAAATCTGCATGGAGTAAAGAAGAATGCAACAAAGATGAAGCAAAAAAGCATGCAGCAAGGAAGCATGAAGTGTAAAGAAGCATGCAACAAAAAAGCATGGAACAAAAAAGCATGGAACAAAAAAGCATGCAACAAAGAGGCATGGAGTAAAGAAGCATGCAACAAAGATGAATCAAAAAATCATGCAGCAAGGAGGCATGAAGTGTAAGGAAGCATGCAACAAAGAAGCATGGAACAAAAAAGCAAGCAGCAAAGAGGCATGGAAAAAAATGCAACAAAGAAGCAGGGAGTAAAGAAGCATACAACAAAGATGAAGCAAAAAGGCATGCAGCAAGGAAGCATGAAGTGTAAAGAAGCATGCAACAAAGAAGCATGGAACAAAAAAGCATGCAGCAAAGAGGCATGGAAAAAAACATACAACAAAGAAGCATTAAGTAAAGAAGCAAGCAACAAAGATGCATGAAGCGGAGAAGCATGCAACAAAGAGGCATGAAGCGAAGAAGCATGCAACGAAGATGAAGCAAAGAAGCACGAAGAAAAGCAGAACATTTTAGTGGGAAGCCAGTATATAACATGTCGGAACAATAATAATTCTTCAAATCTCCAATTTACTATACTCCTCCAATCTAAAGCAGCGTTTTCGTTTGTGCGTAAGTGCCGTCATCGAGCTCGACAGGGTGAGGATCTCAGATTGGGTAGATTTCAATTTGTCTAAATAACCTTAACTATTATTGTTCAATTATGTTTTAATTGGGCAGGTCGAGTTTACACTTTTTCATACTTTTCAATAGCAGTATGTTGATATTATTATAAATGTTTTGATTCTTAAATAATAAACATGAAAAGTAAAATAATGAAAAGTTATTTGATCAGCTGTTTGGTCGACTGCGGAAGTTCATGCACCTTAAGGCACAATTCATAATCTTCCAATCCTTCTTTAGTGTTAACCTTTCTTCTGAATTAACCGTTCAACCTTCTTCAATTGTATAACTTAATTGTATTTAAAATCAAATCACATTTCAAATCTTCTAATCTTCACTGTTTTTCAAATTTACGCTCCTTCCTGCAAAACAAAATGGAGTCTCCATGATGACGCCACTGCTTCAGCCAATAGGATCGCGTTGTGGGCGTGGCCTTGTGAAGTGTACTCGCACGTGATTGGTCGACGCTGTGTGACGTAGTAGAGCTCTTGAGATTGGCATTAATATTAGTATTCGCTTGAATATTTAATTTGGATTAAAAAATTTATTTTTCAATTATTCAAAATCAAATACTGTTATCATGATACTGTTTCTTTATAATAATTGCATTGTAAAAATATTTGTAAAATATGTCAGTGTTGTAAATAAATTTCAATTTCAATTTTCAAAAAAATCAAATAACTTTTATTGTCAGAAACACTTTCACATGTTAGTTGAAACAATCGTCAAACAAAAATTTACACCAATCGACATGCCTACAAGTCATAAAACACTTATACAGGTAAGTATTGAAGGCGTGCTACTTAACAAATATTGTATTAAGGCTATACTAAGCCAACGTTAGTAGTCTACTACTAACTTTGATACTAAGCATTCCCCAACTGAATAGAGGCATTTTTGTAGGAGAATGGCTTTGATAGATCTTTTAAATTCTTTGATTTGTAGATGCCTAGTCTCTAGAGGAAGTTTATTAACAATTATATTGAACAAATATATTCTTTTGACGAATGTAATAGTATATTGATTATTTCAAACAAGAATGAACAGTTCTCTTTCTGAAATTACATGAGATATACCGGTATTCTCAATAGTAGGCAGTGGCAAGTCAGAGAATAGGCAACGCTGTTCACCTATCTTTCTCTCCTGCCATTATAACGTGAACATTATTATTGTGAGGTTCATTTCAAACTATTAGCATAAAATAAGTAGATATTATTTATTTGATTATTCATTTAATCTATGCCATTAGCATTCCCCTTATAAAGTAACAAAAATCTGGTGTGGCGCACTCACACAACTTTCCTTGGCGTTATGAAAATTGATCACTGACGCTAGTGTTCCCGCGCATCCCAATTCTACTATTCAAAGATTTGAGTCAACTGGTGACAGGGCAATAACGCTGGAGACACATGAGGTCTGCTATCTCTTCATAGTGAATGATTTAATAGATCAACAATAATTTGCAATTGAATAATCACATTTTCTCGAATTTAAAGCTTATTTTCAATTTTAGGTGAAAATGTACTGAACATTAATTGTAGAGATTTTCATGCTCAATCTACTCCACTTGATTTTTTTTGTTTCAATTGTATCTGAAGCCTTATAATTGGGACTCTATCTGCATTGATATCTGCATTGGGGCGGAGCTCCTGAAATTTTTACAGATATGGGACTTGTGGCAGTTGATAGAGCTTATCGATGACTATTTTAGGTATGAATTTGATCAAAATCGTTGGAGCCGTTTCCGAGAAATCACGGAAAACCCTGTTTTTGACAACATTTTCGCCGCCATTTTGAATTGCATTTGATCGAAATTGTTCGTGTCGGATCCTTATAGTGAAAGGACCTTAAGTTACAAATTTCAAGTCATTCCGTTAATTGGGAGATGAGATATCGTGTACACAGACGCACATACACTCATACACACACACACACACATACAAACCAATACCCAAAAACCAGTTTTTTGGACTCAGGGGACCTTAAAACGTATAGAAATTTAGAAATTTGGGTACCTTAATTTTTTTCGGAAAGCAATACTTTCCTTACCTATGGTAATAGGGTAAGGAAAGTAAAAATTGCTCTATTCAAATTAATGTTGACATTTCAAAATGATTAGTTCTTTATTCCAGAGTTACTAAAAAATATAGTTTCAGGAACCTTTTATGACTCCCTGCATCATAGATATGTAACAAATGGGTCAAAGTATGTTCACACACTTAGTTCCCTATTTGTTGAAAACCTAGTTAAGCACAGTGGAAAAACTGTAAAATATCCAACAGTTTATGATTGAGGGACCATAAAATTTATGGATGTTGGAGAGAAATGCGACCAGTGTTTATGATTGAAGGAAGCTTTCCGGTAATTTGACGAGACTCTGACACTCTGTACAACAGTTTATGGCTGTTTTTATGGCATATTAACCGATTATGTTGAGTTTTGCACTCGGTATCATTGGATTCTGTAAGCCTGCAATCATGTTCAATGTTTTTATACTTTTGAGACTTCTCTGAAACTATTTAATCTCTACAATTTACACCTGGTGTATGCCGTTTGGATTTCTATGATGAAATTTTTATGTTTTTTTTTATGAAATTCATGATGATTTCTATGTTGGATTTCTATACCAAGTGAAAATAGTGTAAAGTTTCAGCTATTTTCAATTGTAATCGGTGGAGATATTAATAACACTAACTCACCACACCTGACAATATTGTAACGGGTGGGAGGCCAGGGAAGAATTTATTTATGAGAGGACCTGATTTTGTAACGAGTAAAAATGTATGATAATTGCTCTTAAAATCTCTTCTTAACTATAAATTTGTTCAAATTATTTGAATCCACGGTTGGGAGCTTTGGATGGATTCGTTCATGCAAATGCCAAAATGCCAAGATCTTCACTATTGTTTAAAAACACCTGTTTTAGCCACTAAGTAGCTTATCACGAGCCAGGAACGTGAAATAAAAGATTTTGTAGAAATGCTACTGATATTAATTCATTAGTTAAATTATACAATTATCGGTCATCTTTGAAATATTCTGTTACATTCGAATTATAATATTCACTGTAATCAATCCGGTTATTTATTCAATTACTTGTTTCAATATAACAACATTAAAAATTTAATTCCAAATAATATTTCTCAAATTACTACTTTAACGCAATTATTCATAATTGATATTCAGTCAAGAATTTGCTAACTCACTCTACAATAAATTTAGGGCCTCGGTCAATTTATGTGGTCAATCTATTTCAGCATAAAAAAATAATTTTGGCACTCACCATGGAATCGAGATTTTAACAAATAAATCGGCACTCACAATCACTTACGCTTACATTTCAACTACGGTACTATATTTCAGACTACATGTGTTTAATTTATACAAAATAAAATAATAAGGAGATTTTTCATCTAATTAGGCCGAAGCCTAAATTAGAGACCAAGACTTGTTCTGCGACTACATCAGTTCTTCTCGCGGTGACGACTCGATTAGAACTGCCGCTCTTCCACTCGAATTTGAAAAAAAAGACGTGGAGCGCCCGGCCTAATAATTTCAGGTGAAAACGTCGTGGGGTCACACGGCTCAAATACATTTCTAAATACGTTCGCATTAATTTCATTACGAAATTCAAGCCAGTACTATGGAAATGCTAGAAGACTACAATAGTTATATGGATGAATAAGAAGCAAGTTAGCAAATATTTTATGGAGACGCAAAATTTAGGTGCTTACTTTGTGCATGAATAAATTATCTAATTATCAAGAACAAGGTACACGTGAGTTCATATTGGGAAAATTTAGATCAGCCAATTTTGATCAGTTCAACAACCTGAAAGAAAGGCACAAAAAAACTACAATACAAACCTCTCAATATTCCCCTTATTACACAATTATTTAGGAATTTTCATTGGAATTTACAAAGTAAATTGCTAATGACAACAAAATATCTCCGAAAATGACCGAGACCATTTTTGAGTGGGGTATTTTTCATTTCATGACATCAAAACAAACCCGCAAATGAACGAGACCACTTGAGTGACGTATTTTTCCTTTGCTTTTTCATCGCTACTCTGAAACTTGTCAGCCATTCAAGTTATCGTATGATATGTGGATTTTCAGCAATGTCAAGTACAGAGTTCGGCGGCCCTCAATTTCAGTAACATTCACACTGACGCCATCAGAGGGTCTTTTTCGAACGGTCAGCAATGGTGGGACAGACAGGCATCAGAATGGGGGACAACATTGGTGTTATTTATCTGACAGATGCTGACGGTTAAAAGTGAATGCCACTACAGAGTGTTGTATGTTGACTGGAAAAACAGTGGGCTTTTAGTGAGAGGGGTAGCTGGAAAATGGTGTTATAAGGAGGGGGGTAGATGCGAAAATGTTTTGTTGTGATGGGGTGGATGGAAAACTGGTGTGAGGAGGAGGAGGGAAAGATGAAAGGGTGCAGTTGGTGGGAAAAATCGCCAGCAAGGTCGTTTGGGATATGATGGAGGGGGGGGGAAAGAGGGAGAGAAGAGTGGAAACTGTTGAGAAGGTGGGGGGAGAGTTTGTAATCGATATGATGCATGACCTCCGCGTGTCATGTGGAAGGCTGACAGTGTAGCTTGAGTGGATATCACATGATATGGGTAATTTATGTGCCACATTTCGAGACGGTTTCTTTGTTAACTCAAGCTGATAACTGTCTATCATTAGTGTTTTGGCCGGGTGAGAGTGTAAAGGTGCGTACAGACTTTCGCTCTGCTCCGCAACCGAACGTCACTCCAGCAGAGTGATTGATGATCGACCGGGGAGCAACAGTGGTTCGACCAGGGAACGTGAGAAGATCTAACATCTTCCGTAACGTTCATGATGGGTGCGACTGCAGAGCGGGGGCGGAGCGACTGCGGTACGATGCAGGAACGAGGGCGGTACGAGGGCGGAGCGTGCTCGGTGCGGGTTGGAAGCGCGTATATGTGTACGCAGCTTAAGAAAGGCACGGTTTGAGAGACCACCAAGGTCACATAGCTTCACAAAAAAGAACTACTAGAACTATCGGAATGTAATAAAATTTATAAAATAGTGAATTCCATTAATGAAAATTTATAACTTGATCATTGAGAATTATATTTTATTGACGTATAGAATATAAATAGCTTATTCTGAACAAGAATGAACAGTTGATATCAAATATACCGGTATCAGCTATCCTCTATAGAAGCCAGTGGCAAGAAAAATAATTGTCAACGCTGTTCTTCTATCTTTATCCACTGCCATTATAACTTGGACCTATATAGTAAGTAACATTAAACTCAAACAACTTCTCTTAATCTGAAAGTGGATTATGAGGAAGACAAATAATGTATTCATCCACGTTATAAAGTCAGCACCTGATTAACATTGGTATGCTATCCTTGTCTATCATTAGACAAAGCAGATAGCTCTATCCTTGTCTGTCATTAGACAAAGTAGATAGCTTTATCCTCTTCCAACTACCAACTGAAGCAGTCGCGAGGAGTTGTCTTCAGTATGGAGTTTGTGAATGAATTATTATAATGTTGGCCACCCTGGGTGCACATTAATAACTTATGAGCTGTGGTCCCTCCTCTCACCAGGAGTTTGGAATTTGGCAAATTGCTTAGACCTGCACTGCCGACTTCATTGTCAAATTCAAATGTGGGATTACATTTCTCTCTTGCTCTCTCTCAAACTCTCTCGCATTTGTCCCTCCTCTTATTTATTTCTTCTCTCTATCATAATTAAATTATTCCACTCACTATCTCTATCTCTCTCTCTCTCCCTAAATCTGTTGAATGCATGGTCGCAATGCTCTCTCTTTATCCCACCCTTTATCTCGAATGTGTAATGACAACTTCTCCTTTTATTAATCTTGTGTGGTGACTTATAATATTTTCCCGTAATCTATCTTCACCCTTAACACTATGATATTGTACAATGCCTTACTCTCGTGTTTTCAATTTTCATTCCTCTTCCTTGTACTCTTAAATGTGGCATTGTAATTCTCTGTAATTGACATTCAATTTCAGAAATGGATTCTTGAAAATTAGTTTCAGAAATTTGATCTGAAAGACATTGTTTAGAGACGACTCTCGTCTGACGTCAGAACAGGTTTCTTTCCGGCCTAGGCCGGCCTAGTACCCTTTCCAGCCGCTAACATGGAACTAAGAAAGGTGATCAAAAAACAGCTGATCAAAAAACTTTTCATTATTCAATAATTAAAACATTTTATATAATATCATCTTATTGTCATTTGAAAGAAATAAAAGTATAAACTCAACCTCCCACATAATTGAACATCATCTTTTAGGTTATTTAGACAAATCAGAATAAAAAAAAAAAAATACTTGGACAATTTCCTGATATTCAGATTACCTCAGATTTGCTAGAGCTATCACCTTCCACTTCTGCTTTCGGAAGTGCTTAGTAAACAACTATTCTCATATATATATTGTTTATTTTTGTGTGTGGTGAAAAATAGCGTTCGTACCACGGGCAAAAATATCTCATTTTCTGCTCTAGGTGCGAAATATACTATTTCTTCAAATTAGGCTTTCATAGTGAGGTCCACGATATAATGGTAGTATTTGATTAAAATTTGTGTTGCTATCCTTGTCAATCATTCGACAGAGCATATAGCGCCTCTCCTTTTCTAGCCACTGGGGTAGAAAACAACAGCTAGATGGAAATTCGATGAGCGCTACTATACAAAAATTATTTGTCAGCTATTTGTAGCCATGGATGAATTTCCATCTAGCTGTTCACCCTGTTGTCAATATTTGCAATAGCAGAAGTCTTCGGGGTGATTTACAGCGTTTTCGTTTAATAATAATTGATTAAGAAACTGCAATTTTTCATAATTCATCTTTTATCTCCTTCTAGGTGGAGGTCACTCCCTATCATTCATCGCCATAATCACTCACATCTTCTCTCTCTTTCTCTCCGTGAGTTTGAGACCAAGTTGTGAATGAAAATGGCTGATATGTGTGATAACTCATACACACGAACTTACATGCCCACACATGCTCATATATGATATTTGATATTTATATAATACATCTTACATTGCCAGGTTTGACAAGACTGGTCTGGTAAGCCTGGTAAGACTAAACTGGTAAGAATTCACTTCTGAGATTCGGTCATTGAGAGATAGAGAAAGAGAACTGATTGATTGATTGATTGATTGATTGAGTACTTTATTTATGTAGATTACAGTATATACTGTCTTATACACTTATATACAATAGCTTACAATACAGAAAATTTTAGATGAATTTACATATATAGACTAAGAAAATAATTATTTAACTGTATATGATATGAAACGCAATTTGTAATATAATACTATAGATAATAATTATATTGTTATGCATCTACATAAATTGGCGGAGCTTTGGACATATCAATGTCCATTCTTCGGAAAGAATATTACGTGAAAGAATATTACGTGAATATTACGTGAATAGAACGTGATAGAAATAGAGAGAAAATGAGTGATTGAGAGAGAGATAGAGAAAGAGATAGAGTTAAATAGTCTGTTTATGAGAGTGAGAAAGAACGAGTTAGAGAGTGTGTGTGGGAGAGTGAGAGAGAGCTGGAGAAACTATGTGAGAGAGTGTGAGCATAAAGCAGCCGTAGGGCAATTAATCACACAGCCGGTCTGTGACTCGACATTTTACTAGTTTGATTAATGGAGGTGCCCCCTTCTCCCCATTTCAACCCAAAGGGGCCCATTTCCTGTCCCCCTTATCATCCCCGAAGGCCACTTTCCCGACCCCCTCCACACCTGAAAGGGGGACACTTCCTGTCCCCTGTTAAATTGAAATGTTATCGATTGCAAACTCTGCTCACTGCGATTTGCAGCTGGCGATTGATCGACCCAATCTTGCCGAATTCTCTCATAAACGTCTCCTATCATTCGATGCATTCTTTCTCTCTTCTTCTTTCTTTATTCTCTCTTTATATCCTATTCATCCTCTTATATTTTCTCTCATTTTTCAATGCAATCTTCTCCAGCTCCTTTCACATTCTCGTATGTTTCTCTCTCTCTCCTTACAAACATCTCCCTCTTTTACTCTATTCTATGAAATTTATCCCTTCTCATTCATCGTAACAATATTATATGTCGATGTTGAAAGTTCTCTTTCATGTCAAATTGCAGTTCAATCAATCGCACAGTATCATAATATTATCGTTATTCAAATTGCATTTTATCTTCATTCTGATTAATAATTTCTCAAACTTTGTGAAATTTGTTAAAAATATTAGCTATACTATCATTCTATATATATATATATAAGCGAAATGGCACTCACTCACTGACTGACTGACTGACTCACACACTCACTCGCAGAACTAAAAATCTACCGGACCAAAAACGTTCAAATTTGGTAGGTATGTTCAGTTGGCCCTTTAGAGGCGAGATAAGAAATCTTTTAGCGATATTTTAACTCTAAGGGTGGTTTTTAAGGGTTTAAAGTTCTTTTAGCATGTATATTCTTCTTATTCCAATCTCTTAATATTATAATTGAAAATTGCCCATACCATATGTTAATATAGAACTATAATCTAGAGGGAGTACCTCTTCGAAACAGTTGTTAACTGGTAACAAAATTAATAATTTTGTCAGGTTGGCATTAAGTTGAGTTGACTTTGTTAGGTTGGCACCAAGTTGAAGATTGAAATGCATTTATCGCGGAAAAATTGATTGGGCACTGCTACTTCAATCAGAGCTATTTCTGGGAATATTATATTACTAGCCGTCAGGCTCGCTTCGTTTGCCATATCCGTTTAGCCAAACGTTTAGTCTGGACCCCCGACTGGATCGTCCTAACATATGATAAAAAAAATGCCCAAATGAAAAATGCAGGCGAGCGAAGCGAGCCTGCTGATCTCATTCTTGGACGACCCAGTCGGGGGTCCAGGGGGCGGAGCCCCTGGCTAGATGGATATGGCGAGCGAAGCGAGCCTGACGGTTAGTCAATAAATAAAAATAACGAGCGAAGCTCGGTGCCCAGATATTGTGTTGTGAATTGCAACACATGAATAAAGAGGTCTAATCTGATCTGATATCTCTCCTTACAAACTTCTCTTCTCCTTCTTTTTTTCTTCTCGTACATCATCACTATCACTATCATCATCATCACCAAATCTTATCAGATGATTGGTAGTCGTCGTTTGCAAATGGAATTTGTTTTCGCATCTGCTGGAACTGAAAATGAGCCGAGCAAATCTGCGGATGTGGAAGGAATAAATCTCAGCCAGGCTATAATTCACCTGATCCGCCGATTGCCAGCGAGATATCTCTCCGGCATCAGGTGAAAAGTTGCCTCACTTGTGTTCTATCAATGTTCGTTGATTTTCTGCTCTATTGCATCCTTCTCCCTCACGCTTTCCTTTTGCTGTATTCTTTCTCACTCTCGTTACCTGCGAAAAAGTCCTCATTCCCTACATTATCATTCCATGAAGATAGATTCCCACATTTCATTCAAGCTGGATTCTAACTGTTTACTCGTGTTTTATAAATGCTACTTGTTATTTTGCTCTATTCTCCGTTATTTGCATGTTGTCCAGTCACGTCAGTATATACATTGGTGCATGCAATTTATATTGTAGTTCTGATTTTTTAATATGTTATTTGGGTACATAAGAGAAGATTTATAAAAAAATCAGAACTACAATATTAGTCCAGTCAAGATAGACATAAAAAAGGGGGTGTGCTTGCAATTTATATTGTAGTTCTGATTTTTTAATATATTATTTAGGTACATAAGAGAAGTCCAGAACCAATTCCTTCATGCAAAATTTCCTTGTGCTAGATACAGAGTGGCCCAAAAACCTCGTATTTTCGGCTCATTTTCCAGTTTTCATGCTATTTCTGCCAAATCTCGTAATCGGACAGAAAAATTTGCTCTTGCCTTTTTCTAGATTATGAAATTCTGAATGAAATGAGATGATTCGGAACTCTCTATCTCCAATGAGTACTGAGTTATAATTTTTCAAAAATGAGTGAAATTTGAAGAAAAAATCAATTTTAATGGATTTTAGTTTTTGATCAACAATATCTTCCGATTGTTACCATAAATCCCTAATTCAAAATCCCTTAATTCAAAATCCCTCTGGTCGTATTTTTGTGCTCTACAATCTGAGATCAGGTTGAGCGCTCTATCTCATATAGATTTCCAGGTACACCTGACAACAATGCTCTTTGTATTGTGAAAAACACCTAATTTTCAGCTTCAACCATCATCACCAACTACATAGTCTCCACATTGATATTTCGCACAATGACATGAGTTCATAAGATCATGCTCTATGAGAATCAGCCGATAGATGCACTTCATTTCAGTATTTCCTAGTGGAGAGGCGCGCTTAAGGACACCTCAAGGATCAGTTGAACACTTGGACTTGAACACAAGGATCAATGAACACTTATAACTTCTGACACAATGCTCAGATTTCATCGTGCTACACTTCATTCTCTCGGCTCGTCAATGCGGTCCAAAATCATGCATCATAAGTCAAATTCGGTCGAAAAGTGGAAAATTTTTTGTTGAGTGTACTAAAGCCCATATTCCAATACACAAAAAATGGCCAATTTCTATATTCAAAACTATGTATCTAGGTAACCTTTTATTATAAAAATCTTTACTTGATCTTGAAATGTACAATAAAAGTTCCTCAATCATTATTAAAATTCTACAGGCTTTTGTGCAACTGGGCCTTGGAAATAAGAATTATTATCGTCAAATTTTGTTTGAGTAGGTTTTGTCATAATTGTTTTCATAATCTTCATAAGACACATCTACTCATTCTCTTTGAAAATTATGCAACATTGTCATCAGAATTTTATATTGTAGTTATCTTCTTTTTTGCTGAAAAGATTCGATTGGAAGCCACGTAAGTGATATTTGTGAAAGCTTTATAAATTTGGGTGGGCAAACACCAGTTAGTAATGACTAGTCACGATTAGTCACAATTCTTCACATTGCTGCTTATAACGCAACACACACTGATTAGTCATTGCAATTAGACATGTCTCCATAAGCAAGTATGTGAAGTATTGTGACTAAACGTGTCTTGTCTTGTCTTTTCTTGACTAACTGGTGTGTGCCTAGCCAAGTCTAGTTGCAGTATATACCGCAATGTCAAAACTTGGTGGATCTATTTTCAAATGTATCCTTGCTCACTTGTACCCTAGAAGGGGTGAAAGAAACGCGTGTGTGATCATATACATCATATCCGGGCAATTTGTACACTAATTTTCTCCTTCCCCCTCACCATATATTAATTAGACAAGGACGGAAAAAGCAGCCTCAGCTGCAGTTGAAGAGAGACAACAAACATTGTAAAATGGAGACGCTTGACTAAACATGGTCCCGCATGTCTGGTAACAACTACACACACTCTCTCTGTCACTCACCCTCTCTATAACTGTCTCTCACTTCTCACTTTTTTCTCTTTATCTCTCCCTTTCATCGTCTCTTTCTACCACTTTCTTGCTCTCTCTCCTCTCTCACTCTCTCTCTGTCACATATTTTCCACAACTACTTTCTCTTCTCCCTTCTCGCTCTCTTTCTCTATCACTCTCTCTATTGTTGTAATCTACATGAATAAAGTACTCAATCAATCATTCTTCCCCCTTATCGCTCACTCTCTCTCTTTGTCACACCTTTTCCACAACTTCCACTCTTTCTCTCACTCTATCTCCCACTTGCCTCTTCTCTTTCTCTCTCTCTCTCTCTTTCTCTCTCTCTCTCACTTGCCTCTTCTCATTCTCTCTCCCTCACTCTCTCTCTCTTTTGGTAGAGAGTTAGGGAAGTTTTAGAGAGTTTTAGATTTAGTGGGAAGGATATTTTGAATATTTTTTCTGAAGAATGAACATTGATATGTCCAATGCTCCGCCAATTTATGTAGATGCATAACAATATTATCTATAGTTGTTATTCCAAATTGCGTTTTATAATCATATACAGTTCAATAATTATTTTCTTAGTCTATATTATGTAAATTCATCTATAATTTTGCTGTATTGTAAGCTATTGTATATAAGTGTATAAGCCAGTATATATTGTAATCTACTTGAATAAAATACTCAATCAATCACTCTCTCTCTCTCTCTCTTGCCTCTTCTCATTCTCTCTCTATCTCTCACTTGCCTCTTCTCATTCATTTTCTCTCTCTCGAGCTAGTACTTCAATTCAAACTCATCTCTATTTCTCACATCCTCTCTATTTTTCTCTTCGTCACAATCATCTTCTCTACAACTGTCTCTTTCTTTTCCCTTCTCTCTCACCCTCTTTTTCCTACATCCTCTCTATAACTGTCTCTCAATTCGACTTTCTCTCTCTTTTTCTTTTACTCTCTCTTCGCCACATCTTCTCTACAACTGTATCTTTCTTTTCCATTCTCTCTCAACACCCTCTCTTACTCGCATCCTCTTCACAACTGTCTTCTGTAGATTTCTTCACAACTGTAGATTTGGTAGAGAGTTATTGGGGATGATATTTTTAATATTCTTTCCGAAGAATGGACATTGATATGTCCAAAGCTCCTCCAATTTATGTAGATGCATAACAATATAATTATTATCTAAAGTTATTATATTACAAATTGCTTTTCCATATATCATATACAGTATTATTTTTTCTTAGTCTATATTGTGTAAATTAATCTATACTTTTTCTGTATTGTAAGCTATTTTATATAAGTGTATAAGCCAGTATATATTGTAATCTACATAAATAAAGTACTCAATCAATCAATCAATCAATCTTCCTCTTCCTCTTTATCTGTCTTTCTCCCTTCCTCTACATCTGTCTTTCTCTCTTCCCCCTTTCTACTGTTACTCTCTCCCTCTATCTCTCTCTATTTCTCACATCCTCTACAACTATCTCTTTCTCTCGTCCCTATCTCTCTCCATCTTCCTCCCCTTTCCTCTCTTTTTCTCTCCACCTCTTTCTTTTTCTCTCACACACATACGTACCCGCACCGATGCGTACCACGTGCAAATTGATACAGCCCAAAGTGGACCCATACTGCTGGGTACTACAGTCAAAATCACATTAAATTGTCAGCATTCCTTATGTATCAATACCATTACTATCCATTTAACTAATGCTGACATAAGTGAACCTCACTATTCAGTTCTCCACTGTACCGTATAACCGACACTCTGATTTCTGAGGTTTCACAAGCTCAAACATCAGTCTCGCTTCGCTCGCTGAACTGTTTGATAATGACTCATGTTGTCTCTTGTGTCAGAGGTGCAATGTGTGCTCGCTTCGCTCGCCCACTGTTTGATAATTACTGAACCGGACACAGGTTTCTGACCAATGAGAGACCGCGTTGTAAACAATGTTATTAGCGGCCGGTTTGAGTTGATGTCAATGTCGGGGTCTTTGATGTTCCTTGTCGTTTGATCTTGTTGAGAAATTAATTGGAAAATCATGAGGATACTACAATATCCATTGAAATATTATTGACCGAGCGAAGTGAGGTCCAAGATTCAAGTCGGTTTGGCATTTCTCTTAATGTTTAAATGTTAAAATGTTTGAATGTTTATATGTTGCGCATTTACGGTGAAACGCGGTAATAGATTTTCATGAAATTTGACAGGTATGTTCCTTTTTTAATTGCGCGACGACGTATATACAAGGTTTTTTGAAATTTTGCATTTTAAGGATAATATAAAAGGAAAAAGGAGCCTCCTCCATACGCCAATATTAGAGTAAAAATCAGACTATAGAATTATTCATCATAAATCAGCTGTCTAGTAGACTACTAGTAGTTCTGTGAACAGTAGACCTCACGCAGTATTCTCATTCACAAGTACCTGATTGAAACCATAATCCTTATGGAAATACAGCAATAGACTGGCTTCTCCACACATCTGAGTAATCACTTGTCAGCTGATTTATGATGAATAATTCTATAGTCTGATTTTTACTCTAATATTGGCGTATGAAGGAGGCTCTTTTTTCCTTTTATATTATCTTTGAAATGCAAAATTTCCCAAAAACCTTGTATATACGTCGACGGGCAATTACAAAAGGAACATACCTGTCAAATTTCATGAAAATCTATTACCGCGTTTCGCCGTAAATGCGCAACATATAAACATATAAACATATAAACATATAAACATATAAACATATAAACATATAAACATATATACATATAAACATATAAACATATAAACATATAAACATATAAACATATAAACATATAAACATATAACATATAAACATATTTAAACATTAAGAGAAATGCCAAACCGTCGACTTGAATCTTAGACCTCACTTCGCTCGGTCAATAATACAACCCGTTCAAAAACAGCGAACATCTTGAAAATGTATCCTTCCATCAACGTTAGTAGACAGTTGACTGTAATACTACCTGTTCAAAAACATCGAACATTTTAAATTGATAAATTATTTATTAATTCTTGAGAAAACATAGCAACAGGTCAATGTAACTTCCTGAGCGCGAGGTCTACTGTTCACAGAATTAATAGTTAGATATGATTCATAGATTCGGTATGATTACTTGTTATTGTAATGGTAACTTGTAATGAACCCAAAGAGCTGAATCAATCATATTTTTTCATTCTATATTGTTACTTTGAGTTGTTGAAACATTGTTTTCTTGTGATAGTGTATGTGAATAAATGAAATAAATCTATTACAATTTCAATATTCAACTGAATCACTTATTGATTGTATTCTCTTGTGATTGCAGGAACCTGGTGTACAACCTCAGTCTCAGTGATATGTCCGAAAATCAGGTGAGAACTTTTCATATAATATTCCTTTTTCTATGATAACCATTAAGCCACGTTTACAACGGAGTTATTAACAAAATGTTGATAACTTAATCCTTATAGACTCTATTAGATTGAACGGAACTTGACAAACACATATGTTCATCATGTCTATTATAAGTTATATCATAGAGAAACAATAGTGTAAGTAGATATCCCCTGGTAAAGGGAATTTATGTCGCAGTTTTTACTGTTATCTCAAGCCGATTACTGTCGATTATTGTCAATTTTTACTGTTTTGTTGGGGTGATAGTGTATGAACGGCACAATTTGAGAGACTACCAGCGTCACACAGCTGCATTGGAAAGAACTATGTGAACTATCGGCATGGGATAACAGTAAAAGTTGCGACATAAACGCCCTATACCATGGAATATCTACTTATGCATTCGTTTCTCTATGGTTATATTCAATCTAATAGAATCTGTACGGATTAACGTTGGTGTAAACACAGCTTAGAGCTGTGTATTCCGAATGAAGGTTTGAAGCAGTTTTGGGCAAATGCCTGTTGTTTCCACCTGGATTGTATTTGCATATGAATAAATGAATGAATAAATAAAATAAATAGTCAGTCAAATAGTCGAGGAATAGTAAATTCTTTGTATCTTACTAAAGGGCTGTTCGCATTCAAAATATAAATGAGAAGTTTTCAATAGTTTATGAGTGGACTAGCAGGTCACCCGTGCTCCGCAAGGGTCTAATTTAAGCTTGACAAATTGAAATCTTGAAGAATTTGAAACATGCCCATAACCATCTTCAGTAAATTGAGAATCTATATGCAAAATTCCAAGTTAATCAGTCCAGTAGTTCAGACGTGATGATGCGTCATGCTTGAATTTCCTATCCCGTACAAGAAAATTCTCTCCTCTATTATATTGTAGATATAAAATTGATCATAGAAATAATGCAGTATGATGATTTCGAGGGTAAACCAAAAGCTGTTCTGATTTAGTTTGAACTCTCACTGTTTGAAAAGAGTTTATAATCAGTATTATTCCAAAGAATACCACACTCAATGAAGCCATTCATAAATATCATATCCATTCATATAAGTTGCTAGAGACTGTTGAGAAATTGAAAAATCAGAATGGATAGAATCCGATGATCCTTCGGAATGTCACAAAATGAAGTATATCATAACATAATCATAATGTTAAAAATTGAAACACAGTAAAAGTTATCATGAACTTTTTCTACTTATCAAAATACAAGAGCTAGTTGAAACATGAAAATGGTGAAATAAAAACACACATATGTTGTCAGATTCTTCTCAGTTTTATTTGGTACAGGACTTTGGTGTCAAAATGTGAGCTGTGTGGGCACGAAACCATGGTCTTGTACCGAATAAAACTGTAGAATTTGACAACATAAAGTGTGCTTTTATTTCATTTTGGAACGGTTCTACAATATTGACAGTGACTCAGTCGGACATGAAAATGGCTGTTTAAAGTTGAAACTAATTGTGTTCTGATGAAAAAGGAGGAGTAAGTCATCATATATTTTACGCTAGCTTCACACACATTCGGTTTCATTAGGTTCGGTTCATTTTCGTTTAGGTTCGGTTCGTTGCCGAAAACGAATGAGGCTTTCATACATATCAGGCTTCAAATCGTACGGTTGTAATCAGGTATTTTCTTTTCAAACACAGCAGTGTTTGGATTTTTACAATTCAAGCTGGTAATAAAATATAAAAGCTGGTATTCGAATAGTATGATGTGATTTCTTGAACAATAAAATTTTCAATTTTATTAAAAATTGTGAACTATTTGAATAGTTTATTTTTGATTATATTAATTTTGGAAGTTCATAGTGCTTATTTTTTGAATTTGAAATTTGTTTCAATTTTGACACATGGTACAGAACATTCATCTCATCTCTTTTATTTCCGGTTTCCTAGCAACGAATCCGAATATGATAAAACCTATTCTTGTCGAGGGGGCGTTCGGTGCTATGCGGTTGCTATTCGGAACCAAATTCAAACCAAATCTCCATTAATAAAACCTGTAATTTTCATGAAGAATAAAAAATACAAATTCTCTCTGAGTTTTAATCTATCTTCATATTTTTTTAGCAAACTATTCATTGAGAAAAAAAAGCTCCAGTGATGTAACAGAAATGAATTGACCATACGATTTTGAAATGGAAGATTTTTAAACAGATAATCACGATATCAGGTTGAAATAAAAACAGAAAAAGCGAGCGTACGCAAATCCTTTGCTCTTATTCCCGGTTTCCTAGCAATGAATTCGAATATGATAAAACCTATTCGTGTCGTGGGGGCGTTCGGTGCTATGCGGTCGCTATTCGGAACCGAATTAAAACCAAATCACCGTTTCACACTTATCGGAATTTGCCGAAAACGAAACGAACCGAACCGAACCGAATGTGTGTGAAAGTAGCCCTTCGCTAGAAACGAATTTGAACCTGATGGAATTTATTAGAGTCAAATGGGCGTTCGGTTTTATGTGGTTTCTATTCGGTACCAAATTCAAACCGAATTACCGTTTCACACTGTCACGTTATTCTTTATATAAAATAACGATTAGCCTCCTGCTTGGCATCAGTCGGTAAAGCATGAGATTTAATATAATTAGGGCGTGGTTTTTCTAATAGTATTCAGTCTTAAAAAATCTTGATAGGCCTAGATATGGGCTTCTCCAATAACTCTTGTAATTCAATAATAATAATATATATATATATAAATGATACTTATACTAGAGAGATGAGGAATATAAATAATTGCACACCATGAAAATTTTACACATATATTGTACAAATAATGCAAAGATCAGTCGAGGCAAAAATATATATAGAGCGATAAAAATATAATATAAAAATAGAACAATATTTGAAATCAATAAAAATATCACAGGCTAACTTTATATTCTAGATTTATGGCACGAATCATTACCATGTGCCTTTATCTTGAAATCATATGCATTCTTTGGCATGTAGCTGTGACATGTACTTGCTAATACTTGTCTGCTTGGATAATTCAATCATAAATATGTGCTCTAAGATCAGCTTGATAAATTAGCCACTAATAATCCAATATATCTATATATTAAAATCTCTAGTATTTAGTAGATTTATTTGTATCGAATATATATTTTTATCTCAGGGTGTAAGATTCGGCACCTGACGGAATAGGTAGAGCCATTCATCTAGTGAATTAGAACTATGATAAATTATCGCAAATTGTATTGCAAAAATTAAATATTGTATGCATACGTTTGATAGCCTAGATTTCGTACTTCTTTGATTAAATAGAAATTTCTAAAATATTGATCTATATATTTTTTTCTTCAATTAGATACCTTTAATACTAATTTTTACTTGCGCAAGTATTACTCTTAATAATTTCTTAATTTATAATAACCCTTTCGGCGAGCTAGCTTTGATCATCAGATTATTTCGAAGCACTAGGGCGCCCATCACTAAATTCAAATTTAAATCACTCACGTGTCGAAAATCTTCTTGTAAGCCGCCGATGTCGATCCAACTCCATGCGGTCCGGGAATATGGTAGCCGGAATCGTCTCCTCCAAGGGGTTATAAATTTAATTCAAAATGAAAATGACTTCTGCTTCACAATAGCATCACGAAGTCTTCTTAAGAAATTTAATAATTTACTTTAACTTTAACTTTTACAAATTATTAATAAGGTACTTCGCTCTAAAATATTTGGGGTCCTCTTATGGTGGCATCTGGCTGGCGAGTGCTGGTTCTTCCTTCTCAAGTTTTACAGATCCTCTTTCCGACTTTCAAATTAGCATAAAATTTAAATATCTCAATCCTCCGCCATTAAATTCAAATAGATCTTACAAAGAATGCCAAAATATTGCTTAGATTATATGATTAATAATTTCTTTGCATTCGAGCCATATTGATAACATAGATCACACAAATTTTTACACGAAAACTAGTACATTTATATAAATATATATAAATATTTTTAAACTGGCCTACAGTTGCCGCCTATTAACTGCCGTTTTACTATTGGTGCATGCAAATTTTATTAGGTATTCATGCGCCTGGTAACTCTTATTTCCTGAATACATTAAATTATTTTTATTTGGTTTTATATTTATGCTCTTTGCATGCTAGTTAATATTATATACATTAATATTAATTCCATGCTAACTAATAATTAGCCACGTGGACGGGTGTTTTCTCACATTGCACACCGTCTGATTGCAATAAAGCTCTGCCAAGGGGTTTTGGTCAGATTCTACGTTCTTCGGTTTGATCGATCTCTAGGTCACCGATCTGTGAATACATCTATCTAACCTCAATCTTCAAATATTTTATAAATAATATATTTATGAGTAGTAAACTTTCTTCAAATCCTTTCTAAGTTCTTGTACCATTTAGCCAGAACAAGCTGATGCTATCTTATCTTGATTATTATCTGCTTGGCGATATTAGCCAATTACTTTATTTTTAGACCTATTACTATTTCTATTAGGGCTTTTCATCTACCCAGATTTAAGATGTTACACACGCCCCTGGGTTTGAATTCAAAATATTTGAGAATCACAATGTTTTTAATGAAAACCCACCCTTCAAATACACTGATATACACTATACTTTATTTATAAATTATACTCTCCTACTTCTATCACATTTCGCAGTCATATTTGCTGCATCTCCTTTATACCTTTATCAAAAACAATAACAAATTCTCCTCCTCAACACACATAAAAATATCATAAATATAAACTTCTAAACGCACTCCTCCTGACACCATTTACAACACAGTAATTTTTGAATTCGCCGCTTGCAGGGCTGCCAACTTAACTACACACATTTCATAATTCTCATAAATGATTCCTTTTAGACAATAATTTCGATTCATAAACTTCTGGGCTTATATCTTATAGTATTTCTTAGGTCTTAATATAAATAATTTTCTATACATCAGGTACAATACTTTCTTTTGCTAATGGCTCTTTGGTTTTGGTAATTGGTATTCACTTTAAATCTTTTCAGGTAACAAACGTGGCATAATTAAAAGTATAAATATAAAAACATATAAATAAATATCGACATTAATAAATATAATAAATAACAATAATAAATAACTCTTTGGGTACAGTAATTCTTTTTATAAACATATGTTCAACCGATATTACATTCATTTGATTTGGGCGGCTTGGTCAGCTGTTCGCTGTTCTACAATTCATAGTGTTTCATGTTACATCAGAATTTGCTATCGACTTTCATAACTAACCTAACTGCTCGATTTTTTCTCTTAAAAAGGTAATTAACAAATTTTAATTTTATTATCCCCGCTTGTGTCCTTTTTTATCTGATGTATATAATTTAATTACATATTTAAAATTGTTCTTTTCTTTATTACAGGCTTCTAACGGCTGGAAGGAGTTAAAACATTGGATTGTTGCCACGAGGTCCTATACCAATTTTAAATTTATTAAGGAAGGTTAGTAATTGGCTTGATAGTGTTGTTTTCCTTGACTTCTTATCATATTTATTTCAAATTCTGTGATATGGCTTAATATTGGCTACATTTTCCCACCAAACAATGTGCGTGTTCTCACTCTCTTGTAACTGAACTGTGTTATGCTGCGATATGGCTACTATAGTGAATGGCCCTGAATAAATTAAAAAGAATTTGCGAGTTACTTTTTCTAAAGCATTTGATAACCTGTGGCTCTTTACTAAAACTTCATCTCCAATGTTATATGAAAATATTTTATAGCTCGGTCGTGGAATCTCTTTCTGCTATCTGCCTTCTGCTCTAGCTTTAACCTTACCAGATGATGGATATTGGGGTTTGTTAACTTACTCACTTCTGATCTTGGAAAATCAATTAATTTTTCGATAAATGTATTATTCCTTTTACCGAATATGATCTCATAAGGCGTACGACCGGTGCTTTCATTTAGGCTATTATTATAGCATTCTTCTAAAAATGGTATATACCTAACCCATTGTTGATGTTTTTCATTACAGTACGTCCGCATAAAACGAGAGATTTCTGCCATACGTCGCTCCACTGGGTTAGCGCTGGGGCTGTAAAGAGATGTCCTCGACCATTTAATATTAGCCAGGTGAAGTATTTCTTTCCACTGCTTGCTACAAAAATAGGTTGCGTTGTCTGATAGTACTCGTTTGGGCTTTCCTACTTCACTTGTCCATCTTTCCGTTATGCATCGGGCCAAAACTTCTCCGGTCATTTGCCTATGGGAAATAGCATGGTATATTTTGAAAAAACACATGTAAGAACGATATGTATTTTTTTCCGTATTGCGCCATGGGCAATGGACCATATATATCCGCTGATATCAATTCCAATGGTGCGCTGGGGAGAATGGGATTCATTTCACCTCTGATATGGTATCGCGGGTATTGGCTTTCTGGCATATATCGCAAGCTTTCACTATTTTGGCCACTTTTTTATGCATGCTTTTAAAATAACAGCTTTCTTTTAGTAGGTGGAGGGTCTTCGTAGTTCCAAAATGTCCAATGCGTTCGTGAGCTTCTTTTATCAAATCTGTTTCCATATTAGCGGGGATAATTAGGCGCCAGTCGTAAGTATTTTTAGCCGGTCGGTGGAACATAAATCCTTTGTAGCGGGTATACTGTCGCAGGTAGTCGGGCGGTTCGGCAGCTCCTTCTTCCATCAGTTCACGGATCCGGGACAGTCTTGGGTCTTCATATTGGGCGATACGGATTCTTTCAGGTGTTAACATGGCGGTATGAATTCGTGGTTGGATATTGGGAGGATACGGTATGCTTTCTCCACTTTTTACGGCAAAACATCTTAGATTGGTATCTTGACAATATGTAGCGTCTATTTCTCTGGATAGAAAGTCGGCGGTCTGATTTCTCTTTCCTGGCAGATGGGTCAATTCGATGTCGTATTCTTGAAGCGCAAGAAACATCTAGATAAGCGGTTGTGATTCAATTTGGCTGTCTTGAAAAATGTTAAGGCTTTGTGGTCGGTATTGATAAATATCTTATTGCCGAGTAACAATGTCCGGTACTTAATACATACTTCCACAATACTCAACAACTCTTTTTCGGTCACAGAATAACGACGCTGGGCTGGATTAAGTGTCTTACTAAAAAATGCTAACACTCCTTTCTCTCCTTGCTCATCTTCTTGGAAAATCTCTGCGCCTATCGCATAATCTGATGCATCGACATTCAAGAAGAAAGGTTTCTTTAGGTTAGGGTGTTTCAACACGACGGAATTTAGGAAGGCTTCTTTTAGTTGTTGGAATATAATCTCTTCTTTGTTAGTCCAAATCCAGGGCTTGGTACTAGACAGTATATGACTGAGTTGAGCAGTGTAGTGTGACATTTGTTTATTAAAACGGCGGTAGAATTGTAAAAATCCAATAAACTTTTGCAATTGTTTACGGTTGGTTGGTGATGGAAATTGTCTGATGGCTAATAATTTGTCCGGGTCCTGTGATATGCCAGTGGGTGTAATTATGTGTCCTAGATATTTCACCTCTCTCGCAAAAAATTCACACTTAGATAATTTGAGTTTCAATCCGCAATTTATCAATCTATCAAATACTATATCTAATGTTGGCAATGTTCACGTATATTCTGTGAGGCTATTAATCCATCGTCCACGTATAATGTACAGTAATCACTGATATCGTCTCCTAGCGCCTGTCTCAAACATCGTATGAATATAGCCATAGCATTTCTTAATCCAAACGCTAAACGAGTGAACCTATAATTGCGCCCATTAAACAGGAAAGATAAATAATCGCGCGATTCCGGTGCTACTTGGACTTGCCATATCCTGCGCTCAGATCTATCGTTGAATATATGGTCTTGCCATGGAAGGTTTGCATAACTTGCTCAATTTGGTCTGGTCCTTCTCGGTCATCATCCAATATGCGGTTCAAGGCGCGAGCGTCCAGACAGAGTCTCACGGTTCCATCCTTTTTGCTACACACACGATCGGCAAACTATAGGGTGCTGTGGATTCTTCTATAATTCCTAGTTGTTCCATGCGAGATATTTCTGCTATGGCGGCGGATCGATAGGTGAAGGGTATAGGGTATGATTTGCGGTAATACGTGTCGTGTGGTTTAACGTTGAGTGAACATTTGAAGTGAGTAGCTAGGCCAGGTTGTTCGGAAAAAAACTGCATTTTTGCGGAATACTTGAATTATTTCCTGTCTAGTGTCAGGGTGCCAATCGGTACGTTGATGAATTCTGTTTATCAGTATCTCTAACATTCTTCGGTACTAGAGTCGGCTCTTGACGGTGCTCGGTCCTTCGTTGTTAGGCTTAATACCTCCATACACTCCATAGCATTTTCCATTCCGTGGATACCCCACTCCCTCGGCACGCCTTCCATGTAGTGAGCGAAATGTACCTCAGCGATTCCTTCAGTACGTTTCTTCAGATCAAGGGGAACTATGACTTCGTATGCTTCAGTTTCGGTAAATGCATGAAATTTCGAGGTTTGGAAATTTAAACAGGCCTGGAAGTGTTGTAGAAAATCTGTACCTATTATTATGTGCGGACCGGAAACAGGTAATACAAGAAATGTATATGCGAATCGTTGTTGTTTAAGATTTATTTCCAGTAAACATTGAGTAGTTATATGTATTCGCCGTCCTGGACTGATACCTGATACATATACGTTGGTTAACGGTAGAGTAGCTAATTTTGTTTTTTCTTTCAGACGTTGGAATAAGTCTGTTTGTATGAGGCTACACTGTGAACCACTATCTACTAATGCTTGAACCTTCATTCCATATATTCTATATCGATATACGCTTGCATTTGTATATCCGGTAGCATGCTTTCTTTTTCCGTTTCTTCTAACAAAGTCTCCGGTAGATCATTTCTGAATGTGGTGTATGATGTTGAGATGTCTTGTTTTTCTTGGTTTGTTTCACTTGAGTTTGTGCTTGCTGTATCGGGGTATCATATAGTCATGGTTTATTAGCTGTAGTTTTCTGTATGTCTGGTGGCGGGTCGTTGGGTGTTGGGTTCCGGGTTTTTGTTGATTCAAACCTATTGCATGTGCTAGTGTATAGTTTGTACTTACTTGTTGAGGTGGTGGTTTATAATTTCTGTTGTAACTGTTTTGTGTATTATTATTATGT
>NW_024090712.1:0-23675 GCF_014356525.2 Nilaparvata lugens
AAAAGAAAAAGAAAAAAAAAAAATAAAAAAGTAAAAGAAAAAGAAAAAGTAAAAGAAAAAGAAAAAAAAAGAAAGAAAAAGAAAAAAAAAGAAAAAGAAAAAGAAAAAGAAGAAGAAGAAGGAGGAGAGAAGAATGAGTAGAAGGAAAAGAAGCAGAGGAAGAGGAAAAAACGGGGCAAGAGAAAGATTTATGGCAAAGATATTATATTTGTTGTGTATTTGCCATATCTATAATATAATAAAGGAAAGAAATCCTGCTTATACACGTGGGTGATAGGAAATTCACGAATGACGCATCATCACGTCTCAACTACTCAACTGATCAACCCAAAATTCTACATATAGATTCTTAATTTACCGATGCTGGTTATAGGCCTATTTTTAATTCTTCAAGATTCCAGTAGGTCAAGTCTTTAATTGGTCCCTTGCGGAGCACGGGTTACCTGCCAGTGTCGAATATATCAGAAAAGATAGCAAACCAATGTTGACCAGTTCCTGACTTTATAACGTGCATCTCAGTAAGTTGAAGGTCTTCCAAGTGAAGGTGCATTTTCGTATGTGCGTAAATTTCCGCAGTCGACGACAAGCATGTTGACATCTTAGACCAGTTATAGAATAGACACGCTGGCAAGTCTAGCCTCTGAAGCCAACATCTACTGTCATATCTCCAAATCGTGACGTCATCATCGGATAGAAAACTTTCAGATTGTGTCTATTTCAGAAGGATGTAAATTATTATCCATTAAAATGGTGAACTCCAGCTGCGCTCCCGCTGAAATAGACACAATCTGCTATGGAAAACAATGTAAACAAGCTCTACAGAAAAGTTTTCCATCTGATGCTGACGTCACTATTTGGAGGTATGGCAGTAGATGCTGGTTTCATCGACTTTCAGTATGAATATACAATAGGCCGTGTCTATTCTATAACTGGTCTAAGGTTGACATTCATATATTATCAAAATTTCAAGTGTGCTAAAACAGCTGATCAAATAACTTTTCATTATTTGTCTTTATTATAAAAGAATTGAACAATTCTAATACTATCAACATAATGGCCCATATGAATAAAACCAGAGCAAATGCTCATGAGCAAAGCATGGAGCATAAGGTTTTGGTCATGAGCAAAAGGTATTTGCTCATTTTTATATGAATAAGCTTTACCTTATACTCTACCTATGCTCCTGAACTCTAGAGCAAATGCTCACGTATTTTAAAGATTTTTCATCAGCTGATTCGCTTTTGTAGCCTTAATTTGTTTTCATAGCTTACGGAAGTGCTAAATATGCAAGTAGGGTGCACCGCTTGTGTTTTCGTCGTCTGCTCTGTTTTCTATTTATGATTATGAATAGAGTTTTAGGTTAGTTGAGTTTAAAATTTTGAAATAATAGCGTGAAAAATTTCATCTCTATAATAATATTTAGCATATTCTTATCTAATATCAATAGCCTTATAATCGTCTACACTCTCATCTCCTTAAATGCCTATTTCCTATTTTGTGATGGCTATCTTTATAACATATTAACTATCTTCTGTATTTATTCTTTTGTAGGGATAATGGTGATATATATCATGGTTGAATCTAAAAAGAGTTTTATAGCTCTCAACTATTGGTTGTGATCGTATCTGGTATAGTTTCCTCTTCCTGATACGAATTAGTTGAGCCATTTTACTATGAGCAAAAGGTGATAAGCTGCTCTAGACTAGACTCACCTTTTTTGAAGCATTTGCTTCAAAAATTGAGCAAATGCTCTAGTTATTCATACAATTTGAGCAAAAGCTTTTACTTTTGAGCAAATGCTCAAACTATTCTCTTGATGAGCATGAGCAAAAGGTTTTGCTCACGTTTATTCATAGAAAATGAAGCAAATGCTCCATATTTTAGAAGTATATGGAAATGCTCAACTTTATTCTTATGGCCCATTATTGCCATTTAAGAGTATAGTATATTTCGCACCTAGAGCAGAAAATGAGATTTTCCCAGCTCGAAATCGGTTTTCAAGTCCGAGGCCGTAGGCCGAGGACTAGAAAAGATTGAGAGCTGGAAAAACATTTTTGCTCATGGTGCAAACGATATTTTCCGCCACACTACAGGTATGCTGACAAAATAAATAAAGAATACAAAATAAAGAATACTCGTTAAGCTATCGTACCTATCTCTTGATTTTAGTGGTAGAAGATTGCAGTCAGGATTTCAGATTCTTTTAAAATTTCACTTGGAATACCACAGTCATCTTCAAGCATTTTTGAAAATTCGAAATGGACTAATCAACAATAAATAATTGAATAAAACTAGTTGCGAAGCGAATGAGTTTGATTCGAAACTGGAACTGAAATCATGGCGACTTCAGCTGATGATGAAAGTGGACACTCGCCCTATCTAGCGGATGACTTATTAACTACTTCCATGAGCGGCTGGAAAGAGACAACTTTCTGGCCTAGACCGGAAAAGAAACCCTTTTCTGACGTCGTCTGCAAACAAGGTCTTTCAGATCTACGTAGGGACTGGAAAACAGCTGCTTTCTGTGCAGTGTGGCGAAAAAAGTATAAGCTCAACCTGCCCCATTAAACATGATTGAACATAATCTTTTAGGTTATGTAGACAAATTGAAATCTATTCAATCTGAGATTCTCTCCCTGTCGTGGTCGATGACGGCATTTACGCAGAAACGAAAACCCAGCTTAAGAAGGAAAATATTCCCTGAAAAATTGAAGCACCTTTACAATTTCCCTGTATTGATGCAAGATGGAGACGCTCCTATATGTTCTTCCCAGTCAAGTGTGTTTGCTTATCTCTAGAGAGTTTCACGTCACCCTGTCAGTATTGTTTAAATGGGGAGCATCAATGGTAGAATACTGACTGTTAGAATTTGAAGAGCATCTTACATCTTCCAGCTCTCTCTCTTGCGCTGGCAAAACGATTGCAGAAAACGTTTTTTGGAGGTTATGTTTGGTTTATGACAATATGCACCTATTGTCATGAGTGGAGTAGAAAGGGTGAGAGAGGGAGGGTGCGGGAAGAGAGAGAGTGCGAGAGTGTAGGGGAGGAGAGTGAGAGAGTGAGGAAAGTCAAGGTAAACACAGAAATGAGAGGCAAAAGCGGAAATCTGATTTATTGAGTTGCTCTTTTGTGGCCATCTCCAAAAGATTTGGTGAGAGAGAGACAGAGTTATTGACCGAGCGAAGTGAGGTCAAAAGGTGCGTACAGACTCTCGCTCTGCTCCGCAACCGAACGTCACTCCAGCAGAGCGATTGATGATCGACCGGCGAGCAAGAGTGGTTCGACCGGGGAACGCGAGAAGATCTAACATCTTCCGTAACGTTCATGATGGGTGCGTGGGCGGTCCGACTGTGGTTCGATGGTGGTACGAAGGCGGTACGAGGGCGGAACGAGGGAGGAGCGTGCTCGGTGCGGGTTGGAAGCACGAATATGTGTACGCAGCTTAAGATTCAAGTCGACGGTTTGGCATGTTAAATGTTTATATGTTGCGCATTTACGGCGAAACGCGGTAATAGATTTTCATGAAATTTGAAAGGTATGTTACTTTTTAATTGCGCGTCGACGTATATACAAGGTTTTTGGAAATTTTGCATTTCAAGGATAATATAAAAGGAAAAAGGAGCCTCCTTCATACGCCAATATTAGAGTAAAAATCAGACTATAGAATATTCATCATAAATCAGTTGACAAGTGATTACACAGATGTGTGGAGAAGCCAGTCTATTGCTGTATTTCCATGAGGTCTATAGTTTCAATCGGGTACTAGTGGATGAGAATACTGCGTGAGGTCTACTGTTCACAGAACTACTAGTAAAGAGAGAGAAAGTATGAGAAAGTAAGTCTGAGTAGGAGTGATTGAGAGAGAGAATGAATATGGAAGAAAGCGACTGAGAGTTGGAATGTGAGAAGGAGAGAGGTGAAGGAGAGAGTAGGACAAGAGAGGAAAGAGATAGGAGGAGGAGGAGGAGGAGGTGAAGGAGTAAGGAGAAGAAGGAGGAGAAGGAAAGAGGAGATTGATTGATTGATTGAGTACTTTATTTATGTAGATTACAATATATACTGGCCTATACACTTATATACAATAGCTACAATACAGCAAAATTATAGATGAATTACATAATATAGACTAAGAAAATAATTATTGAACTGTATATGATATGAAAAAGCAATTTGTAATTTAATAACTATAGATAATAATTATATTGTTATGCATCTACATAAATTGGCGGAGCTTTGGACATATCAATGTCCATCCATTCTTTAGAAAGAATATTCAAAATATCCTTCCCACTAACTCTCTACCAAAAACGGGATTGAAAGAGAGAGAGAGAGGGAGTGGCAGAGAGATAGAGGGAGAGAGAGAGGACAGTCAATGTACACACAAAATTGAGAGGCAAAAGCGAAAATCTGATTTATTGAGATGCTCTTTTGTGACCAACAAGGGAGATAGAGAGAGAGAGAGAGAGAGAGAGAGAGAGAGAGAGAACGAGAGATTGATTGATTGATTGAGTACTTTATTTATGTAGATTACATATATACTGGCTTATACACTTATATACAATAGCTTACAATACAGCAAAATTATAGATGAATTACATAATATAGACTAAGAAAATAATTATTGGACTGTATATGATATGAAAAAGCAATTTGTAATATAATAACTATAGATAATAATTATATTGTTATGCATCTACATAAATTGGCGGAGCTTTGGACATATCAATGTCCATTCTTCGGAAAGAATATTAAAATATCCTCCCCACTAACTCTCTACCAAAAACATCGAAGGAGAGAGGAGAAGGAGTGAGGTTTGGTTTATGACAATATTGACGATAGTCATAAATGGGGTTGAAAGAGAGAGAGAGCGAGTGGCAGAGAGATACAGGGAGTGAGAGAGGACAGTCAAAGTATACACAGAATTGAGAGGCAAAAGCGAAAATCTGATTTATTGAGATGCTCTTTGTGACCAACAAAGGAGATAGATAGAGAGAGAGAGAGAGACGAGAGAGGAGAGAGAGAGAGAGATTGATTGATTGATTGAGTACTTTATTATGTAGATTACAATATATACTGGCTATACACTTATATACAATAGCTCACAATACAGCAAAAATTATAGATGAATTTACATAATATAGATGGGAAAATAATTATTGAACTGTAATGATATGAAAAAGCAATTTGTAATATAATAACTATAGATAATAATTATATTGTTATGCATTACATAAATGGCGGAGCTTTGGACATATCAATGTCCATTCTTCGGAAGAATATTAAAATATCCTCCCCACTAACTCTCTAACAAAAACATCGAAGGAGAGAGAAGAAGGAGAGAGGAGAAGGAGTGAGGTTTGGTTATGTCAATATGGACGATTGTCATAAGTGGGGTTGAAAGAGATAGAGAGCGAGTGGCAGAGAGATAGAGGGAGAGAGAGAGGACAGTCAAAGTATACACAGAATTGAGAGGCAAAAGCGAAAATCTGATTATTGAAATGCTCTTGTGACCAACAAAGGAGATAGAGAGAGAGAGAGAGAGAGAGAGAGAGAGAGAGAGTGTGATAGTGTGAGATACAGAAAGATAAACTAGAGAGACTGAGAAATAGGAAGTCAGAGTAGGAGTGATTGAGAGAGAGAGGGTGAGAGAATGAATAAGGAAGGAAGCGACTGAGAGTTGGAATGTGGGAAGAGGAGTGGTGAAGAAGAAAGGAGAAGGAGCGAAGAAGAATGAGGAGGAGACTTGGAGACAAAAAGAGGAGTGAAAGAGAAAGGAGAGTAAAAGAGAAATAAGAGTAAAAATTGAAGAGAGAAAACGAGAGAAGCAAACTAAGAGAAATATTGAGTACACAAATAAAAAATGGTATAAAAAGTTGGAGCTCGATCTCTGAGAGCGTCTGTTTGTTCAGTACTTGACTTGGCCTCTCCTTGAATTTGGAGTGAAGGAGGTTCTCAAGGAGCACCCTGTATAGTGGACCCTATAAAGGGACATCATATGCCTTTTGAAGGGACGTTCAGATTTCGGTCCACTGGTTATCGTATTGTCCGCTTTTTATAGACGTCTTGTTTTTGGGGGACTCTATAGAGAGGTCAACGTTATAACGGCAGTATTTGATCAACAATGGTGTTGCTATCCTTGTCTATCATTCGAACAACCAGATAGTGTTATCCTTTTTTGCTTGATCGTTCTTCTCTATGTTGATAGTGAGGTCCACGTTACAATGGGCCATATGAATAAAGTTGAGCATTTGCTTATACTTCTAAAATAAGGAGCATTTGCTTCATTTTCTATGAATAAACGTGAGCAAAACAATTTGCTCATGCTCATCAAAAAATAGTTTGAGCATTTGCTCAAAAGTAAAAGCCTTTGCTCAAAATTGTATGAATAAACTAGAGCATTTGCTCAACTTTTGAAGCAAATGCTTCAAGAAAGGTGAGTCTAGTCTAGAGCAGCTTATCACCTTTTGCTCATAGTAAAATGGCTCAACTAATTCGTATGAGGAAGAGGAAACTATACCAGATATGATCACAACCAATAGTTGAGAACTATAAAACTCTTTTTAGATTCAATTATCCCTACAAAAGAATAAATACAAAAGATAGCTACCTGTTACTGTATAAAGATAGCCATCACAAAATAGGAAATAGGCATTTAAGAAGATGAGAGTGTAGACGATTATAAGAAGGCTATTGATATTATAAGAATATGCTGAAGATTTTCATAGAGATGACATTTTTTCACGCTATTATTTCAAAATTCTAAACTCAACTAACTTAAAACTCTATTCATAAATAGAAAACAGAGCAGACGAAGCAATCACAAGCGGTGCACCTCACTTGCATATATTTAGCGCTTCCGTGAGCTATAAAAAGTGAGTAAGGCTACAAAAGTGAATCAGCTGATGAAAAATCTCTAAAATACGTGAGCATATGCTCCAAAGTTTAGGAGCATAAGGTAAGAGTATAAGGTAAAGCTTATTCATATAAAAATGAGCAAATGCTTTTGCTTCTACCTTTTGCTCATGAGCAAAACCTTATGCTCCATGCTCTTGCTCATGAGCATTTGCTCTGGTTTTATTGATATGGGGTCATTGGCAGTATTTGATCAACATTGATATTGCTATCCTTGTCTATCATTCGATAAACCAGATAGCGCTTTCCTTCTCTATAGTGGGGTCCACGTTATATCGGCAGAATTTGATTTACATCAGTGTTGTTATCCTTCTGTATCATTCAACAAGGAAGATAGCACTATCCTTTTCTAGCTGTGCAATGTTGCCAGATTGTTCTCTCGGAATATAATTGACGGGAATGATCTGAAGCACAGCTATCTATCACAGATTGATTGATTGATTGAGTACTTTATTTATGTAGATTACAATATATACTGGCTTATAAGCTTACACTTATATACAATAGCTTACAATACAGCAAAATTATAGATGAATTTACAAAATATAAATTAAGAAAATAATTATTGAGCTGTATATGATATGAAAAAAGCAATTTGAATAACTATAGATAAAATAGATAATATTGTTATGCATCTACATAAATTGGCGGAGCTTTGGACATATCAATGTCCATTCTTCGGAAAGAATATTCAAAGTATCCTTCCCACTAACTCTCTACAGAGGACGGTAGAGAAAGAAACTTGACAACAATGCGGTCCTTTAATTCTCACTGACTTCACAGAATGAATCTCACAAAAATTCCAACCCCCTTCCAACTCCGACCCACACAATCACCCCTCAAAATCATCCCCAAAATCATAATCACAATTTCCAATATCATCATCATCAAACCTCACCAAACACTTTAATAATTAAAACAGAATCATTCTTGTTCAAACCCCACTATAGTGAGGTCCACGTTATAATGGCAGTGTTTGATTAGCAATGGTATTGCTATCCTTGTCTATCATTCAACAAAGCGGGAAGCGCTATCTCTTTCTCAATTTGCTCTGTTGCCAGATCGTATTTTAACAATGTAGAATTCATAACCAATTAACAAAATATTCCGTCTTGATTATGAAAATCCATTATGAAATCATTGAAAAATATAATTTCTCGCTTAATAGAATATTACTGATTTTTTAAAACGAGAATGAACTGTTAATATTACATCAATGAACCTGTATCAGCTACCGTCTATAGAAGGTATTGAAGAGACAGAGGTTCGGCAACGTTGTTCTCCTATCTTTCTCCACTGCCATTATAACGTGGACCTCACTGAAGAGTGAAATTTCATCATTAATAATACCAACCCTTCCCCATCAAAACCGATGTTTACAATATGGAGTAATTCTCACTGTACCAACCTTACTCACATTAATAATTGTGTTTTGTGTGTTGGTAAACCTGGTGCCACAAAATTATCAGCGGTCAAACTAATTAGGAAATGAGTGAATGTGTGTGTGCGTGTGTAAACATTAAATATTTGCGGGACCAATCGTCGCCAACATAATTAAGTTATCGAAACCGAGGTTGATAGAATGTGGCGTTTTAACCAGTATGTATTCATGTAACCACGGTTAAAAACTCTATATCATGGATTTCTTGTATGTATTAATAAATGAAACTACGTTTAAATCCTCTATAACTTTTATTTCTTGTATTTATTCATGAATAAAACCAAGTTTATATTCTCTACTAGTAGGTAACCCGTGCTTCGCAAGGGTCTATTTTAAAACTGCAAAATGAAAACTTGACGTAATAAAAAATCGAAATTTGAAAATAGGCCTATAACCATCCTCGGTTAATGAAGAGTCTATATGCAGAATTTCAAATTAATCAGTTGAGTATATTTCAGACGTGATGATGCGTCAAACATAATTCCCTATTCCTTACGTGTATAAGCCAGTTTTTTCCTTTATTATAGTATAGAAGACTGAAGAATACATAATACTTGGAAACCTCACAGAATCATATTGATTTTTCCAATACATCAATAAATTTTAGTTCGATTAGGATCCTCCTCAATTTGAATCAGGCAGCCTTTTGTTTTCCCAATTCCAAACAAAATACCTAAAATACTCGTTTCACTGGGAATTCGTTCTGATAGTACATTATAACTGAAGAATATAAATTATTACTTATTTCATTGTGTTCTATTCATGTTTTTCTTATAAAATTCAATTATAAGCCAACAGCATGAAGACTATGTCAAATTCATTTGTACTGGTGGCAGAATTTTACGTTAAAAATAATTATTTGATAAAATCCAAGTTCAATAGTAATGAAAACGAATTCCTTCAAAAAATAATTGATAATAATACGTTTCGAGGGAAAAAATGAAGAACAAAAAAAAAATGGGAAACATCGGGGATTCGGATTCGAACCGAGGCACCACTCTCCATAAGCTAGCGTTTTACCGCTGCGCTACATAGACGTTCGTAAATGGTAGTCTTATAACAGCATTATAACCTGCTCATAAAAAAACACACTTTAAGCTATGGAACTTCATGTAGCCTACGGTAGCATAGATGAATTTGAACATGATTTCTGAAAAATCTAGAAGGAGAATTGAAATTTGGGCTTCCAGGTGCACGACATTGATATTTTTAGAATCTATGTTCGAAATTTGGAGATCTAAATCATTCCCGTTTTTCCGGTATGCAATCCACAAGTTGACATGTTTTGATGTGAACAAACAAACACACGAACAAACGAACACACGAACAAACACAACCCTACTCTCTCTTATTATATAGATAACTTACATTTCTTGTATTTATTCATAAATTGAACCACGTTTAAATTCTGTAACTTGAATTTTTTGTATTTCATTCATGGATGAAACCACGTTTAAATTCTCTTCATCTTGGATTTCTTGTATTTATTCTTGAATGAGACCACGTTTATCGCCTGCAAGAGGCACCTTCCCGCTCATGTGACGTAAGATTCTATTACAACCCTTGAAAATCACAAAAACCCCCACAAATTTTCCACTGAATACGCCTACATACAGGAGTACATAAGTCATACGCAACCCCTCAAATTTACAAGGGTCTCCCATCCCTCAAATTCCCAAGCATCAGGTGGTTTATAGACCGTGGGAAGGGTTCCGGATTTAGGGGGTACATTCACCCCCCCCCCCAAACAAAATTGGTTAGGGATGAGACGAGTTTGATCGGTGTCTGAACCCCCTGAAACCCCAAAAACCCGAAATACAGCTGTTGCAATCTGTTTTGGACCCCTGGTTGATTTTGGGGTGGGGTTTAATGGGCCCCCTGGCATATAAATAGCGGCACTTGTTGGGGGTGGGGTGGGGTTCCCTTTAATGGTTTTTGAAGGGAGTTGAAGGAGAGAGGGGGGCAATTCATGGGTTCCAGGTTTGTGATTCATATCACCTGAAATTGCCTAACTGCCTTCAGTCTGGTACACGTTATAATGGCAGTATTTGATTAACATTGGTTAACATTGGTGTTGCTATCCTTGTCGATCATACCACAAAGCCGATAGCTCTATCTCTTTCTCGGTTAGCTCTGTTGTCAGATCGGCTTTTAACAATGTAGAATTAATAATTATTTCACAAAATATTTCATCATAGTTATGGAAATTCATTATGAAATATTATTCAAAAATATAATTTCTTGCTTAATTTGATTATATTTAACTAAGATGAACAATCAATATTCCATTAATAAACCTGTATGAGCTACCTTCAAGAAGGCATTGACTAGACAGTGAGAATCGGCAACGGTGCTCTCCTATCTTTCTCCACTGACATTATAACATGCCTATAGTGACTATAACTGACTATAGGTCCACGTTATAATGGCAGTATTTGATTAGCATTGGTGTTGCTGTCCTTGTCTATTATTCAACAAAGCCGATAGCACAATCCTTTTCTAGCTCCTCAACATTGCTACATGGTATTTTGACAATGGAGAAATAGAATGATATTAATTATGAAAAATTCAGATTATTCAATCATATATCCTTGTAAAATGAATTATTTTATTGATTATTCCAAATAATGATGAACAGCCAATATTACATCAGATATACCGGTATCAGATATCATCCATAGAAGGCATTTGCTAGGCGGAGAATCGGCAACGCTGTTTCTCTATCTTCATCCGCTTCTATTTCTACAGTGGTACCTATCACTAATTCCTATCTACATTCCTCACTTCACATGGAACCGCGTTTCAATATCTGCATCTTTGTAACAGTAATTTCTCCCTCTATACAAAGTGAGTTCCACGGGAAAATAGCGTTTGCCGATTCTCTGCCTAGCCATTACCTCCCATTAGAGATAGGTGGTCCACCCCATTATTTGAGGTGAACTGTTCATTCTTGTTTAGAATGATCGATTATTATATTTTAATCGACAAGAAAATATATCTTTAATGATCCTATAATCAACTAGCCGTCAGGCTCGCTTCGCTCGCCATATCCGTCTGGCCAGGGGGCTCCGCCTCCTGGACCCCCGACTGCATCGTCCAAGAATGAGATCAGCAGGCTCGCTTCGCTCGCCTGCATTTTTCATTTGAGGATTTTTATCATATGTTAGGACAATCCAGTCAGGGAACCAGACTAAACGTCTGGCTAAACGGATATGGCGATCGAAGCGAGCCTGATGGCTAGTACGCCAATATTAATTCCCAGTATTGAAGTCGCAGTGCCAAATTAATTTTTCCGCGATAAATGCATTTAAATCTTCAACTTGGTGCCAACCTAACAAAGTCAACTCAACTTAATGCCAACCTGACAAAATTATTAATTTAGTTGCCAGTTAACAACTGTTTCGAAGAGGTACTCTATCTAGATTATAGTTCTATAGTAACATATGATATGGAAATTCCAATTATAATTAAGGGATTGGGAGAAGAAGAATATACATGCTAAGACGAACTTTAAACCCTTAAAAACAACCCTTAGAGTTAAAATATTGCCAAAAGATTTCTTAGTGCGCCTCTAAAGGGCCAACTGAACATACCTACCAAATTTGAACGTTTTTGGTCCGGTAGATTTTTAGTTCTGCGAGTGAGTGTGTGAGTCAGTCAGTCAGTCAGTGAGTGAGTGAGTGCCATTTCGCTTTTATATTATATAGATCTTCATAATTGAGATTAATTATTTTATCAATCAGTTGTTATACTTCTTCATTGATTAAAAACGATCTGGCGATTCCGGAGCTTGAGAAGGATAGCGCTATCTATTTTGTCGAGTGATAGACAAGGATAGCAACACCAATGCTAATCAAATACTGCCATTATAACGTGGACCTCACTTCAGAGCTGTGAGATGGTCTGTGAAAGGTAGAACCATACCTTATGGTTTAGTACTTCTGTCTGTTATATTTTGGTAAAAGGTAGAACAGCCAAACTCTATTCACTATTGTGCCAACTGTTACTCTGCTGGTATGAGTTGAGCAAACATTTTCGTTTCATTGGAGCCGCTACTGGACTTAAACAAACACACTGTCTGCTATTCAGATAGAGAGAGAGAGAGTGAGTGAGAGGGAGTGAGTGCGTATGTGAGGGAAAGAGAGTGTGAGTGAGTTAGTGCACAGCCACTGCCACTTACTGCTAAAAAGCAGTCGTTAGGTCTATCAGAGGCCCTGACATGTTGACAATTGATCAGTTGCGACCTGAAAACTCTGACACCAGACCTGAGCCAGCCAGGTCACTCGATATTATTATTATTATTATTCAACTGATGCTAACAGGTGTAAACTGACAATGAGTAGCATGTTTGCTCCCCATTCAACAGATGCTCACAGTTTCAAGTGAATATTATCCTCACTACAGTGAGGTCCACGTTATAATGGCAGTGTTTGATTAGCAATGGTATTGCTATCCTTGTCTATCATTCAACAAAAGCGGATAGCGCTATCTCTTTCTCGCTTTCCTCTATTGCCAGATCGTGTTTTAACAATGTGGAATTGATAATTAATTAAATAAATATTCCATCTAAGTTATGAAACTATTGGAAATAGTATATTTCGCACCTAGAGCAGAAAATGAGATTTTTCCGGCTCGAAATCGGTTTTCAAGTCCGAGGCCGTAGGCCGAGGACTAGAAAAGATTGAGAGCCGGTGAACCGGAAAAAACATTTTGCCCATGGAGAACATTATTTATCGCCACACAGAAAAATAAACAATATAAATATGAGAATAATTGTTTATTAGGCACTTCCGAAAGCAAAACAGGAAGGTCAAAGCTCTAGCAAATCTGAGGTAATCTGAATATTAGGAAATTGTCCAAGTATTTTTATTCTTTATTCTGATTTGTCTAAATAACCTAGAAGATTATTTCCATTATGTAAGAGGTTGAGTTTATACTTTTTATTCTTCCAAATGACAATAAGATGATATTATTATAAATGTTTTGATTCTGAATATAAACACAAATAATGAAGTTTTTTGAACAGCTGTTTCAGCACTCTTGAAATTTGGCCAATCTGAATGTTTGTTGTCATTGACTTCGGAAGTTTAGGTTAGAAGTTCTATCCTACTCTGAAATTCGAATTTGAATAGTTTATAATATATATCTTATCTGTATTTTATTCATCCAAATAAATGATAGTATCTTATTGCAGATACTTATTCATTCTAGAAGCATAAACTGATTCCGTTTCACAAACCATTTTGTAAACACGTTCACATCAAATCAGAATCAGCTGACTTCAAGGTTATTTTACAGCCCTAGGGCCGTAAAACTTTTACCGGCCTGGTCAGAAAACGATCATTTTCGGCCTACATATGACGCAAGAAAACCAGCTCATTACATCCAGTGGGCGAAAAAGCATTTTTGCCTGTGGTGCAAACAATATTTTTCGCCACACTACAGGTATTGCCACAAATGAATAACAATACAAAACAAAGAATACTGTTATCAGACCTATCTCTTGATTTTAGTGGTAGAAGATTTGCAGACAGGATTTCTGATTCTTTTGAAATGTCACTTGGAATATCACGGGCGTCATCATCTTGAAGCATTTTTTAAAATTTGGAATGTGCTAATCAACAATAAATAATTGAAAAAAATGGATGCGAAGCGAATGCTGAATTATTTTGATTCGAAACTTGAACTGAAATCATGGCGACTTTAATGAAAAGTGAACACTTGCCCGATCTAGCGGATGACTTACACTACGGACTTCCAAGCGGCTGAAGAGAACACTTCTGGCCTAGACGGAAAAGAAACCTGTTTCTTACGTCAGACGAGAGTCGTCTGCAAACAAGGTCTTTCAGATCTACGTAGGGACTGGAAAACAGCTGCTTTCTGTGCAGTGTGGCGAAAATATAATTTCTTGCTCAATAAGATATAATTTTTGATTATTTTAAACGAGAATGAACAGTTGATATTACATTAATAAACCTGTATCAGCTACCGTCTATAGAAGGCATTGACGAGACAGAGGATCAGCAACGTTGTTCTATCTTTCTCCACCATTACAACGTGGACCTCACTAGAGTGAGAGAGTGAGTGAGGTCATTGCTATTGTAATGAATTGCTAGCTGTGTGTCTTTGTTCTAGCCTGTGTTATTCTGTGGTGAAATGGGTAGACTACTGTTTGTATTTCATTGTGATGTGGAGCAGGAGGAGGAGGAGGAGGAGGAGGAGGAGGAGGAGGAGGAGGAGGAGAGGAGGAGGAGGAGGAGGAGGAGGAGGAGGAGGAGTGAATAAGGAGGAGGTGCTGGGAGGAAAAGGAGTAGGAGGAGCAATAGAGTGAAGTGAAGTTCTAATTTATGTAAGTTACATTTAATCTGGTTTATACACTAGAAGTTCTGTGAACAGTAGACCTCGCGCTCAGTAAGTTACATTGACCTGTTGTTATGTTTTCTCAAAAATAATTGAATAATTTATCAATTTAAAATGTCAAGAAAAAATCCTAAATAGACATAGAGCTTTCTGTCCTATCGTACCGTGACGTGTCGTTCCGGAATGTGAGTGTGAGCGCTGTTATCAGGTCTGGCTGCAACTGTCTGCAACGTTGATGGAAAGATAAATTTTCAAGATGCTCAATGTTTTTGAACGGGTAGTATTATAGTCCACTAGACAGCTGATTTATAATGAATAATTCTAAAGTCTGATTTTTACGGTAATATTGGCGTTCAAAGGAGACTCCTTTTCCTTTTCTATTATCCTTAAAATGCAAAATTTCAAAAAACCGTATGTATACGTCGACGCGAAATTCAAAAAGGAACATACCTGTCAAATTTCATGAAAATCTATTGATGCGTTTCGCTGTAAATGCGGAACATAAAAACATAAATGTAAACAAACATATAAACATAAAGAGAAATGCAAAACCGTCGACTTGAATCTTAGACCTCACTTCGCTCGGTCAACTAATCTCTAATGAATGGCAGTGAAACCAATTATTCAACAAATTTCAAAAAGTAGACATTCAAATGAAAAAAGTGAACATTTTCAAATACATCATGATTATAATAATAATAATAATATCGAGTGACCTGGCTGGCTCAGGTCTGTGTCAGAGTTTTCAGGTCGCAACTGATGAATTTCAGGGCCTTGACATGACCTAACGACTGCTTTTTAGGCAGCCGGGACCGACGGCTTAACGTGTCCATCCGAAACACGGGAGTGGCCCGAGATAAATATCTTGCCCGGGCCGGGATTTGAACCCGGGCCTCTGAATCATAAAGCCAGCATCTGATCCACTCGACTACGGCCACATTATTGATTAATAGAAGAGCAGAATTAGAAAAGGAGAAGGATGAGAACAAGGAACAATAGAAGAAGAAGGATATAGAGTATAAAGATAGGGAGAGAGATAAGGGCAAAGATCAGTAAAAGAGAACATTTAGTAAAATCAGAAAAATGAGATGCAATATCAGTGAAGATTGCAAGATGTTTTGTTGGAAAGAGGAGGATCATATGATGATTGATGATTGATGAGTACTTTATTTATGTAGATTACAATATATACTGGCTTACACTTGTATACAATAGCTTACAATACAGCAAAGTTATAGATGAATTTACATAATATAGACTAAGAAAATAACTATTGAACTGTATATTATATGAAAAGCAATTTGTAATATAATAACTATAGATATATAATCATATTGTTATGCATCTACATAAATTGGCGGAGCTTTGGACATATCATGTCCATTCTTCGGAAAGAATATTGAAAATATCCTCCCCACTAACTCTCTACCAAAACGTTAATTTAATTAATTAAACTAAGGATTTAAACAATTGAGGGAGATAAAGAGAAAGAGAACAAGAAGAAGGAAAGAAAAGAAGGAGGAGGAGAAGTAGGATATGTAGATCCATAGAACGCTATTTGATCTATGGATTCTTTATTTATACAAAAAGCTAATCATTCAAATGATGAACAGTATTGTAATGGATGTTGATATGCAGTTCATAGCTATGGACCTCTACATTCAAATGATGAACAGAAAGCTGAAATTGGAATAATAGTGAAATTCATCATTAAAATGTAACTACCTCAACCCAAAAACAACAGACCGAGGTTTCAATTGTTCGCATCATTTCCATTCAGAAGTGACATCCGGTTGCAATATTAATAATCACGGTTCCCAACAATTTCATGAACAAGTCTCAAATGATTTTCAACGACAATTATTTATTTGTCATTTGTGAAATCATTGTTTGTGGGGCAGAGAATTCAAAGGGAAGCACAGAATAGGAGACTGCAAAATGACAAAATATTGAATAGCTGGTGCTTTGTCATTTAGAATTTCTCAATTGTTGTATATAGTGAGGTCCATGTTATAATGGCAGTGGAGAAAGATAGGAGAACAACGTTGCCAAGTCTCTGTTTGGATGTTTAAATGGTTCGAGGAATGCTCTATTTAAAAGTGAAGGAATGTTGAGCTTCATATCTATTGGCACTGCTCTACTATTCATAATTCTTCATTCTTTTTATTATTTAATATCGGGGCACCGAGCTTTCCTCGTTAATTATTTATTGATTTTTGATAAACCGAACACAATTCTCTAAAATGATTGGGGAAGGGACTAACAGGCACAGCCCAAAACTGTTATTTTCCTGAATTTTAATTTATCCACTATAAATAGTTCAGAAAGTAGGTTATGTTCCATAATCTTGAATATTCAGGTTCAATTTTCTGTTTAAACATTTGAAAACAAAAAATGTATAGTTTAGATTATATACAAACCAACTTGAATAACAAAAAAACACTCACTAACCATTTAAAATTGTCAAATAATGATCAACTGTGAAAATTATGATATACTCCAGTTTAGGAGGATTATCATGTCATGTCAACAAATCAGATTATGTTGATGAAGTCGATTGAATTGTCTAGCTAGATAGAATTTCTCGCTGATTGATTATGATTACACAGCTGGAATCTCTGTCTCTCTCTCCCACACAGGCACACGCATCTTCTGTTATCGAGAGACGACGAAATTATCATCTGTTTTTCAAGGATGAATTATCCTTTTAATGTCGTTCAGCGAGTTGTCCCAAGAATGAGGTCTAGTGCAATAGAATTTTCGTATCATAAACCTTCTATGTTCTAAATTTCGTGAAAATCGTTAAAGCCGTTTTCGAGATACGTTGAACAAAAATAACCAGATATAAATATACAGAAATTGCTCGGTAATATAATAGGATTATATTAAGTACAATAATATTAATACAATAAGTACATTATGTATCACTATGGCTTCGTATATGAAAATGAGTGCTGCTATCCAGAAATTGTCAGTTTGGTGTAAGGGTAAGCATTCCTGACCGGCAATTAGGAGGTACTGGGTTCGATTCCCGGGCTGACAAATAATGTTTGAATAGTAGCGCTCATCGAATTTCCATCTAGCTGTTTACCCTGTTGACAATATTTACAGTCGCAGACGTCTTCGGGGTGAATTACAGCATAATTATAATTTGGATTTTCGTTTAATAATAATATTAATTCATCAGCATTTGATAAATTCCAATACCTTAGTAATTTCCATCTGTATGAAAAAATGATAGGGAGAGGAAAAATAAGGTAACCTTGTGCTATTCCTCTCCCAAATTCAGATGAAACATAGTCCGGAATGGGTAGAGTCTTGTAGTTCTACAATCAAATAATTCTTATCAACATGAACTTCTGGCAGCATAATTTTCCAACAATCAATTACTGGCTTTTTATTTATACTGTAGGTTTTTCATACACTCCAGACACTATTATCATAGAGAAACAGTAGCGTAAGTAGATCAGCAGTACATACAGCAATAGATCTGATACTTACTGTCTTCTTGTAATATATAATACGTATTGGTTATGCATACTAGCATAGAGAAACAGTAGCGTAAGTAGATATGCCATGGTACAGGGCGCTTATGTCGCAAGTTTTACTGTTATCTCAAGTTGATTACTATCGATTATGTCGAATTTTACTGTTTTGTTGGGGTGAGAGTGTATAAACGGCACAATTTGAGACTACCAGCGTCACACAGCTTCACGGAAAAGAATTACATGAACTATTGGCTTGAGATAACAGTAAAAGTTGCGACATAAACGCCCTATACCATGGCATATCTACTTATGCTATTGTTTCTCTATGCTAGTATGCATAACCACGGTATTTAGATGAAAACGGTAGTGGTCATCGAATGTGTGCGCAGTGGCCAGCCAGCTAGATTGCGTCATCGCCACCAACCGAGGTTTTTTCATACCTATTGCAATTTAGGAACTTATTTGTTAAAACAGATGATTGGATATAAAATGACGTCAGCTACACCGGAAATTTAGCACAAACATGCGCGTGACACCTACCGTCTTCTTCTATATACTGTGTGCATAACAATACGTATTATATATTACAAGAAGACAGTAATGTATCAGATCTATTGCATAATAGAATCTGTTATACTATATTGAATCTATAGTGAGGTCCACGTTATAATGGCTCTAGAGAAAGATAGGAAAACAACGTTGCCATTCCTCTGTCTTGTCAATGCCTTCTATAGACGGTAGCTGATACAAGTTTATCGATGTAATATCAACTGTTCATTCTCGTTTAAAATGATCAATTATATTTTATTAAGGAAGAAATTATATTTTTCAATGAATTTTCATAATTAAAATGTAATATTTGGTTAATTAATTTCCAATTCTACATTTTTAAAAGACGATCTGGCAACAGAGCAAAGCGAGAAAGAGATAGCGATACCCGTTTTGTTGGATGATAGATATCAATAAACCTGTATCAGCTACCGTCTATAGAAGGCATTGACATGACAGAGGATCGGCGACGTTGTTCTACTATCTTGGTAGAGAGTTAGTGGGAGGATATTTTTAATATTGTTTCCGAAGAATGGACATTGATATGTCCAAATCTCCGCCAATTTATGTAGATGCATAACAATATAATTATTATCTATAGTTATTATATTACATATTGCTTTTTCATATAATATACAGTTCAATAATTATTTTCTTAGTCTATATTATGTAATTTATCTATAATTTGCTGTATTGTAAGCTATTGTATATAAGTGTATAAGCCAGTATATATTGTAATCTACATAAAGTACTCAATCAATCTTTCTCCACTGCCATTATAACGTGGACCTCGCTATATATGTGAGGGAAACAAAACACTGTAAACTCCATTGTTCTCTCCAAAATAGAGCAATAATAATGATATGGAAAATATCAGGAGCTTTGTCATAGCTCGACATGTACCGTCGAGCTTTGAATCAATTATTGTTCTCGATGTAACAAAATTTGAACAAAGAACAATGAAACAACAAGAGCTGCGTATTTTCCCCAATATTTATGTCCTCTAAAATCCTCCCTCTCCCCCACAACCTAACAATCCACCCCATTCAAAAACATTTCACTTGTTTTCAAAAAGGAAAATTCACTGGGAATTAGCTCTAAACTCAGGTCCATGTTATAATGACAGTAAATGATTGACATTGGTGATGTAATCCTTGTCTATCATTCAACAAAGCAGATGGCGCTATCTCTTTCTCGCTTTGCTGTGTTGCCAGATCGGCTTTTAACAATGTAGAAATAAAATTAATTAACAATATATTTCATCTCAATTATGAAAATTCATTATAAAATTATCGAAAAATAAAATTTCTTGCTCATTAAACTATAATTGATTATTCTAAACAAGAATGAACAGTTAATATTACATCAATAAACCTGTATCACCTACCGTCTATAGAAGGCATTGACAAGACAGGGGATCGGCAAGATAGCAGATAGCGCTGTCCTTCTCTACCTCCGCAACGTTGCCATATCGTTTTCAACAATTATGAGTATAGAAGTTGATAAATTCAAATTGGAATTGGAGAGATATTTAACTGAAAGAGCTCTTTATAATATCGAAGAATATCTGAATGAATGAGATCAGCTCCAATTGTATTGTATGTTTGTATTGTTGTATTCTGTAGATGTTTTATTTGTTATGTATTTTATTTTTAATAATTGTATCTAATCAAAGATATATTTTTTGACACTATTCATTGTATACACTGTAGAAATTTATGAATTAAGAAATTATGAAATGAAATGAAATGGAAAGTATAGAGTATAGAAGCAGTAAGTTCTATTTTCAGCTTGTAGGTAGATCAGACTCACACGATCACCCCTCAAAATCATCCCCGAAATAATAATGACAATTTCGAAATCATCATAATCGAACCTTTGACAAACCAGTCCATTATTAACAGAATCATTCTTGTTTAAAAACCCCTTTTATGGACGTCTGTTTTTTGGGGACCTATAGTGGGTCCACGTTATAATGGCAGTGTTTGATCAACTTTGGTTTTGCTATCCTTGTCTATCATTCTACAAAGCCGGTGGTACTATCCTTTTCTAGGTCCACAACGATGACAATTATGTTTTTGTCAGTGAAAAATATAATTAATCAATACAGAGGATCGGCATCGCTATTCTTCTATCTTTATCCACTGCCATTATAAGGTGGACCACACTATATCCTTGTCTATCATTCAACAAAGCAGATGGCGCTCTCTCTTTCTAGCTTTGCTGTGTTCCCAGATCTTCTTTTAACAATGTAGAATTGATAATAAATTGAAAAATATTTCATCTTAATTATGAAATAGTATATTTCGCACCTAGAGCAGAAAATGAGATTTTTCCGGCTCGAAATCAGTTTTCAAGTCCGAGGCCGTAGGCCGAGGACTAGAAAAGATTGAGAGCCGGAAAAACATTTTTGCCTGTGGTGTGAACGCTATTTTTCGCCACACACAGAAATAAACAATATATATATGAGAATAGTTGTTTACTAAGCACTTCCGAATGCAGAAGTGGAAGGTGATAGCTCTAGCAAATCTGAGGTAATCTGAATATCAGGAAATTGTCCAAGTATTTTTATTTGTTATTCTGATTTGTCTAAATAACCTAAAAGATGATGTTCAATATGGGGAGGTTGAGTTTATACATTTTTATTCTTTCAAATGACAATAAGATGATATTATTATAAATGTTTCAATTATTGAACAATGAACACAAATAATGAAAAGTTTTTTGATCAGCAGTTTTTTGATCACCTTTCTTACTTCCATGTTAGCGGCTGGAAAGGGTACTCTCTCCGGCCTAGGCCGGAAAGAAACCTGATCTGACGTCAGACGAGAGTCGTCTGCAAACAATGTCTTTCAGATCTACGTAGGGACTGGAAAACAGCTGCTTTCTGTGCAGTGTGGCGAAAATATAATTTCTTGCTCAATTAGATATAATTATTGATTATTTTAAACGAGAATGAACAGTTAATATTACATCAATAAACCTGTATCAGCTACCGTCTATAGAAGGCATTGATAAGACAGGGGATCGGCATTTTTGATCTCCTATCTTTCTCCACTGCCATTATAACGTGGGCCTCTCACTATAGGAGCAGTAAGTCCTCCTTTCAGCTGGTAGGTACCTACCTTGCTAATCACAGTAAACCCTCTATTGAACCGCAGTTAAACCCGGTTTAGTGGTGTGGTGTGTTGGTATTGGTTTGAAACCTCCAGCAGCAGAAAAGAGAGGGTTCAATACCATTTTTTCTTCTCGTTTAATTGAATGATTTCTATAATAACCCCAAGTGGTCGGTTTTCCAGTATAGCTCATTATTGGCTATGCCCTGATCCTTAACCTGATCTCTTTCCTCATCACATTTATTTTTTGAGGCTTCCTTTTTATTTTTCTCTCTCTGCTACCCCGTTCATACACTAATAATTCTTCTCCTTCTTCTTCTTTTCCACATTCTTCTTCTTCTTCTTCTTCTTCGTCATCCACTTTCCCCATTCAATACTCTCTTTCCCCCCTCCTCTAACTCTTTTTTTTTCTCTCCTACGTCTCTCTTTCCACCTTCTAATCCTAATTCATAATGCCGTAATTCTTCCTTTCCTCCTCCCTCGACCTGTACATTGTAGTGAGTCTACACAGCAAATTAAATGTCTGCGTTTTTTTGTGTAAATCCTAATTACTTCTAGTCTATTACTTAGCGAAATTAGCTCGACAATCTCTTATTACTTCCTTCATATTTTTCATCTTCTTCTTTTTCTTCTTCTTCTCATTCTTCACCAACTCCTCATATTCTCACCATCAGTTTTGTCCACCAGTTTTCTTATTTCTCCACTTGATCTTCATGTTATACTTTTTTATGAGCTTCTTATTTTTCTCACTGATTCTTCTCCTTCTTTTTCTTCTTTGTAACTTCTTTGGTACTTCTAACCCTTTTTATGTATCCTCTTCTACTATTTCATGGTCTTCTCCCGTCTTTTTTTCTCTCTCCTTCATCTCCATATTATGATATTTCTAGATGTTCTTCTTAGCCTTTTCACTTCAACTTCTTCATCTTTATCTTTCTCTTGTTCTTCTCCGTCTTCTTCTCCTTCTACTTCTCCTTCTCCTCCATTCTTTTTTTGTTTTTTTTTGTTCTCTTAAATATTCATATTGATTAAAACTTTTACAATATTTCCATTAATAAATAGATCCTTAGTTTAAATAACGAAATTAACGTTTTGGTAGAGAGTTAGTGAGGAGGATATTTTTAATATTCTTTCCGAAGAATGGACATTGATATGTCCAAAGCTCCGCCAATTTATGTAGATGCATAACAATATAATAAATTATCTATAGTTATTATATTACAAATTACTTTTTCATATCATATACAGTTCAATAATTATTTCTTAGTCTATATTATGTAAATTCATCTATATTTTGCTGTATTGTAAGCTATTGTATATAAGTGTATAAGCCAGTATATATTGTAATCTACATATATAAAGTACTCAATCAATCAATCAATCAATCAAACTTTTTCTTCTTTGTATAGGTACTTCTAACCCTTTTTATTTATCCTCTTCTACTATTTCATGTTCTTCTCCCGTCTTTTTGTCTCTCTCCTTCATCTCCATATTATGATATTTCTAGATGTTCTTCTTAGCCTTTTCACTTCAACTTCTTCCTCTATATCTTTCTCTTGTCTTCTCCGTCTTCTTCTCCTCTCCTCCATTCTCTCTATGTTCTTCCAATTCTTTTTCTTCTTCCTCTTCTACTTTTTTTTCTTCTACTTCTTCTTCTTCTCCTGCTCCTGCTCCTGCTCCTTCTTCATCATCTCCTTTTCTTCTCCATATTCTTCTCTCTTGTTCCTTCTCTTCTTCTTCGTCTTCTTCTTCTTGTAATTCAAGAATTCGATGTGTTGTCGCCGTCTTCATTCATCTCTCTCTCTCTCATCT
>NW_024090713.1:0-9565 GCF_014356525.2 Nilaparvata lugens
GGTGCTCAAAACGTGGAAACCTGCACAAGAGTAAAGGTCTATGAGAAGCTACTCTCAGCAGAAATTGACGTTTTGAGCCATCACAGTTCTCAAGTAATTCCCACTCTTTGTATGTACCATGTACTATATGGTGAATCAAGAAATCAATTATTACTCCTGAACCAGAGGTGCTCAAAACGTGGGAACCTGCACAAGAGTAGAGGTCTATGAGAAGCTACTCTCAGCAGAAATTGACGTTTTGAGCCATCACAGTTCTCAAGTATTCCCACTCATAGTATGTACCATGTACTATATGGTGAATCAAAAAATCAATTATAACTCCTGAACCAGAGGTGCTCAAAACGTGGAACCTGCACAAGAGTAGAGGGCTATGAGAAGCTACTCTCAGCAGGAATTGACGTTTTGAGCCATCACAGTTCTCAAGTAATTCCCACTCATAGTATGTACCATGTACTATATGGTGAATCAAGAAATCAATTATTACTCCTGAACCAGAGGTGCTCAAAACGTGGAAACCTGCTCAAGAGTAGAGGTCTATGAGAAGCTACTCTCAGCAGGAATTGACGTTTTGAGCCATCACAGTTCTCAAGTAATTCCCACTCATAGTATGTACCATGTACTATATGGTGAATCAAAAAATCAATTATAACTCCTGAACCAGAGGTGCTCCAAACGTGGAACCTGCACAAGAGTAGAGGTCTATGAGAAGCTACTCTCAGCAGAAATTGACGTTTTGAGCCATCACAGTTCTCAAGTAATTCCCACTCATAGGATGTACCATGTACTATATGGTAAATCAAAAATCAATTATTACTCTGAACCAGAGGTGCTCAAAACGTGGAACCTGCTCAAGAGTAGAGGTCTATGAGAAGCTACTCTTAGCAGGAATTGACGTTTTGAGCCATCACAGTTCTCAAGTAATTCCCACTCATAGGATGTACCATGTACTATATGGTGAATCAAGAATCAATTATTACTCTGAACCAGAGGTGCTCAAAACGTGGAAACCTGCACAAGAGTGCAGGACTATGAGAAGCTACTCTCAGCAGGAATTGACGTTTTGAGTCATCACAGTTCTAAACTAATTCTCACTCATAGTATGTACCATGTACTATATGGTGAATCAAAAAATCAATTATAACTCCTGAACCAGAGGTGCTCAAAACGTGGAAACCTGCACAAAAGTAGAGGTCTATGAGAAGCTACTCTCAGCAGAAATTGACGTTTTGAGCCATCACAGTTCTCAAGTAATTCCCACTCATAGTATGTACCATGTACTATATGGTAAATCAAAAAATCAATTAAACTCCTGAACCAGAGGTGCTCAAAACGTGGAAACCTGCACAAGAGTAGAGGGCTATGAGAAGCTACTCTCAGCAGAAATTGACGTTTTGAGCCATCACAGTTCTCAAGTAATTCCCACTCATAGTATGTACCATGTACTATATGGTGAATCAAGAAATCAATTATTACTCCTGAACCAGAGGTGCTCAAAACGTGGAAACCTGCACAAGAGTAGAGGACTATGAGAAGCTACTCTAGCAGGAATTGACGTTTTGAGCCATCACAGTTCTCAAGTAATTCCACTCATAGTATGTACCATGTACTATATGGTGAATCAAAAATCAATTATAACTCCTGAACCAGAGGTGCTCAAAACGTGGAAACCTGCACAAGAGTAGAGGGCTATGAGAAGCTACTCTCAGCAGAAATTGACGTTTTGAGCCATCACAGTTCTCAAGTAATTCCCACTCTTTGTATGTACCATGTACTATATGGTAAATCAAAAATCAATTATAACTCCTGAACCAGAGGTGCTCAGAACGTGGAAACCTGCACAAGAGTAGAGGGCTATGAGAACTACTCTCAGCAGAATTGACGTTTTGAGTCATCACAGTTCTAAACTAATTCTCACTCATAGTATGTACCATGTACTATATGGTGAATCAAAAAATCAATTATAACTCCTGAACCAGAGGTGCTCAAAACGTGGGAACCTGCACAAGAGTAGAGGTCTATGAGAAGCTACTCTCAGCAGGAATTGACGTTTTGAGCCATCACAGTTCTCAAGTAATTCCACTCATAGTATGTACCATGTACTATATGGTGAATCAAGAAATCAATTATTACTCTTGAACCAGAGGTGCTCAAAACGTGGGAACCTGCACAAGAGTGAATTGACGTTTTGAGCATCACAGTTCTCAAGTAATTCCACTCATAGTATGTACCATGTACTATATGGTGAATCAAGAAATCAATTATTACTCTTGAACCAGAGGTGCTCAAAACGTGGGAACCTGCACAAGAGTAGAGGTCTATGAGAAACTACTCTCAGCAGGAATTGACGTTTTGAGTCATCACAGTTCTAAACTAATTCTCACTCATAGTATGTACCATGTACTATATGGTGAATCAAAAAATCAATTATAACTCCTGAACCAGAGGTGCTCTAAACGTGGAAACCTGCACAAAAGTAGAGGTCTATGAGAAGCTACTCTCAGCAGAAATTGACGTTTTGAGCCATCACAGTTCTCAAGTATTCCCACTCATAGTATGTACCATGTACTATATGGTAATCAAAAATCAATTATTACTCTTGAACCAGAGGTGCTCAGAACGTGGGAACCTGCTCAAGAGTAGAGGTCTATGAGAAACTACTCTCAGCAGGAATTGACGTTTTGAGTCATCACAGTTCTAAACTAATTCTCACTCATAGTATGTACCATGTACTATATGGTGAATCAAGAATCAATTATTACTCTTGAACCAGAGGTGCTCAAAACGTGGGAACCTGCTCAAGAGTAGAGGTCTATGAGAACTACTCTCAGCAGAATTGACGTTTTGAGTCATCACAGTTCTAAGTAATTCCCACTCTATATATGTACCATGTACTATATGGTAAATCAAGAAATCAATTATTACTCCTGAACCAGAGGTGCTCAGAACGTGGGAACCTGCACAAGAGTAGAGGTCTATGAGAAGCTACTCTCAGCAGAAATTGACGTTTTGAGCCATCACAGTTCTCAAGTAATTCCCACTCATATATGTACCATGTACTATATGGTGAATCAAAAATCAATTATACTCCTGAACCAGAGGTGCTCAAAACGTGGAACCTGCACAAGAGTAGAGGGCTATGAGAAGCTACTCTTAGCAGGAATTGACGTTTTGAGCCATCACAGTTCTCAAGTAATTCCCACTCATAGTATGTACCATGTACTATATGGTGAATCAACTGAACCAGAGGTGCTCAAAACGTGGAAACTGCACAAGAGTAGAGGTCTATGAGAACTACTCTCAGCAGAATTGACGTTTTGAGCCATCACAGTTCTAAGTAATTCCCACTCTTTGTATGTACCATGTACTATATGGTAATCAAAAATCAATTATACTCCTGAACCAGAGGTGCTCTAAACGTGGAAACCTGCACAAAGTAGAGGTCTATGAGAAACTACTCTCAGCAGAAATTGACGTTTTGAGCCATCACAGTTCTAAGTAATTCCCACTCATATATGTACCATGTACTATATGGTGAATCAAAAATCAATTATTACTCTGAACCAGAGGTGCTCAAAACGTGGAACCTGCACAAGAGTAGAGGTCTATGAGAAGCTACTCTCAGCAGGAATTGACGTTTTGAGCCATCACAGTTCTCAAGTAATTCCCACTCATTGTATGTACCATGTACTATATGGTAATCAAAAATCAATTATACTCCTGAACCAGAGGTGCTCAAAACGTGGAACCTGCTCAAGAGTAGAGGTCTATGAGAACTACTCTCAGCAGAATTGACGTTTTGAGCCATCACAGTTCTCAAGTAATTCCCACTCATAGGATGTACCATGTACTATATGGTGAATCAAGAATCAATTATTACTCTGAACCAGAGGTGCTCTAAACGTGGAAACCTGCACAAGAGTAGAGGCTATGAGAAGCTACTCTAGCAGGAATTGACGTTTTGAGTCATCACAGTTCTCAAGTAATTCCCACTCATATATGTACCATGTACTATATGGTGAATCAAAAATCAATTATAACTCCTGAACCAGAGGTGCTCAAAACGTGGAACCTGCACAAGAGTGAGGACTATGAGAAGCTTCTCTAAGCAGGAATTGACGTTTTGAGCCATCACAGTTCTCAAGTAATTCCCACTCATAGGATGTACCATGTACTATATGGTGAATCAAGAAATCAATTATTACTCCTGAACCAGAGGTGCTCAAAACGTGGGAACCTGCTCAAGAGTAGAGGTCTATGAGAAACTACTCTCAGCAGGAATTGACGTTTTGAGTCATCACAGTTCTCAAGTAATTCCCACTCATAGTATGTACCATGTACTATATGGTGAATCAACTACTCTCAGCAGAATTGACGTTTTGAGTCATCACAGTTCTCAAGTAATTCCACTCATAGTATGTACCATGTACTATATGGTAAATCAAAAATCAATTATTACTCTGAACCAGAGGTGCTCTAAACGTGGAAACCTGCACAAAAGTAGAGGTCTATGAGAACTACTCTCAGCAGAATTGACGTTTTGAGTCATCACAGTTCTCAAGTAATTCCCACTCATAGTATGTACCATGTACTATATGGTAAATCAAAAAATCAATTATAACTCCTGAACCAGAGGTGCTCAGAACGTGGGAACCTGCACAAGAGTAGAGGGCTATGAGAAGCTACTCTTAGCAGGAATTGACGTTTTGAGCCATCACAGTTCTCAAGTAATTCCACTCATAGTATGTACCATGTACTATATGGTGAATCAAGAAATCAATTATTACTCCTGAACCAGAGGTGCTCAAAACGTGGGAACCTGCTCAAGAGTAGAGGTCTATGAGAAGCTACTCTCAGCAGGAATTGACGTTTTGAGTCATCACAGTTCTCAAGTAATTCCCACTCATATTATGTACCATGTACTATATGGTGAATCAAGAAATCAATTATTACTCCTGAACCAGAGGTGCTCAGAACGTGGGAACCTGCACAAGAGTAGAGGGCTATGAGAAGCTACTCTCAGCAGAAATTGACGTTTTGAGCCATCACAGTTCTCAAGTAATTCCCACTCTTTGTATGTACCATGTACTATATGGTAAATCAAAAAATCAATTATAACTCCTGAACCAGAGGTGCTCAAAACGTGGAAACTGCACAAGAGTAGAGGTCTATGAGAAGCTACTCTCAGCAGGAATTGACGTTTTGAGCCATCACAGTTCTCAAGTAATTCCACTCATAGTATGTACCATGTACTATATGGTGAATCAAGAAATCAATTATACTCCTGAACCAGAGGTGCTCAGAACGTGGGAACCTGCTCAAGAGTAGAGGTCTATGAGAAGCTACTCTAGCAGGAATTGACGTTTTGAGTCATCACAGTTCTAAACTAATTCTCACTCATAGTATGTACCATGTACTATATGGTAATCAAAAATCAATTATTACTCTTGAACCAGAGGTGCTCAAAACGTGGAACCTGCTCAAGAGTAGAGGTCTATGAGAGCTACTCTCAGCAGAAATTGACGTTTTGAGCCATCACAGTTCTCAAGTAATTCCCACTCATATTATGTACCATGTACTATATGGTGAATCAAAAAATCAATTATAACTCCTGAACCAGAGGTGCTCAAAACGTGGAAACCTGCACAAGAGTAGAGGGCTATGAGAAGCTACTCTCAGCAGGAATTGACGTTTTGAGCCATCACAGTTCTCAAGTAATTCCCACTCATAGTATGTACCATGTACTATATGGTGAATCAAGAAATCAATTATTACTCCTGAACCAGAGGTGCTCAAAACGTGTGAACCTGCTCAAGAGTAGAGGTCTATGAGAAACTACTCTCAGCAGGAATTGACGTTTGAGCCATCACAGTTATCAAGTAATTCCCACTCTTTGTATGTACCATGTACTTTATGGTGAATCAAAAAATCAATTATAACTCCTGAACCAGAGGTGCTCTAAACGTGGAAACCTGCACAAAAGTAGAGGTCTATGAGAAGCTACTCTCAGCAGGAATTGACGTTTTGAGCCATCACAGTTCTCAAGTAATTCCCACTCATGTATGTACCATGTACTATATGGTGAATCAAAAAATCAATTATAACTCCTGAACCAGAGGTGCTCAAAACGTGGAAACCTGCACAAGAGTAGAGGGCTATGAGAAGCTACTCTCAGCAGAATTGACGTTTTGAGCCATCACAGTTCTCAGTAATTCCCACTCATGTATGTACCATGTACTATATGGTGAATCAAGAATCAATTATTACTCTGAACCAGAGGTGCTCTAAACGTGGAAACCTGCACAAAAGTAGAGGTCTATGAGAAGCTACTCTAGCAGGAATTGACGTTTTGAGTCATCACAGTTCTAAGTAATTCCCACTCATATATGTACCATGTACTATATGGTAAATCAAAAATCAATTATAACTCCTGAACCAGAGGTGCTCAAAACGTGGAACCTGCTCAAGAGTAGAGGTCTATGAGAACTACTCTCAGCAGAATTGACGTTTTGAGTCATCACAGTTCTAAACTAATTCTCACTCATAGTATGTACCATGTACTATATGGTGAATCAAGAATCAATTATTACTCTGAACCAGAGGTGCTCAGAACGTGGGAACCTGCACAAGAGTGAGGTCTATGAGAAGCTACTCTAGCAGGAATTGACGTTTTGAGTCATCACAGTTCTCAAGTAATTCCACTCATAGTATGTACCATGTACTATATGGTGAATCAAAAAATCAATTATACTCCTGAACCAGAGGTGCTCAAAACGTGGAAACCTGCACAAGAGTAGAGGTCTATGAGAAGCTACTCTCAGCAGAAATTGACGTTTTGAGCCATCACAGTTCTCAAGTAATTCCCACTCATTGTATGTACCATGTACTATATGGTGAATCAAAAAATCAATTATAACTCCTGAACCAGAGGTGCTCATAACGTAGGAACCTGCACAAGAGTAGAGGTCTATGAGAAGCTACTCTCAGCAGAAATTGACGTTTTGAGCCATCACAGTTCTCAAGTAATTCCCACTCATATATGTACCATGTACTATATGGTAAATCAAGAAATCAATTATTACTCCTGAACCAGAGGTGCTCAAAACGTGGGAACCTGCTCAAGAGTAGAGGTCTATGAGAAGCTACTCTCAGCAGGAATTGACGTTTTGAGCCATCACAGTTCTCAAGTAATTCCCACTCATATTATGTACCATGTACTATATGGTGAATCAAAAAATCAATTATAACTCCTGAACCAGAGGTGCTCAAAACGTGGAAACCTGCACAAGAGTGGAGGACTATGAGAAGCTACTCTTAGCAGGAATTGACGTTTTGAGCCATCACAGTTCTCAAGTAATTCCCACTCATAGGATGTACCATGTACTATATGGTAAATCAAGAAATCAATTATTACTCCTGAACCAGAGGTGCTCAAAACGTGGGAACCTGCTCAAGAGTAGAGGTCTATGAGAAGCTACTCTCAGCAGGAATTGACGTTTTGAGTCATCACAGTTCTCAAGTAATTCCCACTCATATATGTACCATGTACTATATGGTGAATCAAGAATCAATTATTACTCTTGAACCAGAGGTGCTCTAAACGTGGAAACCTGCACAAAAGTAGAGGTCTATGAGAAGCTACTCTCAGCAGAAATTGACGTTTTGAGCCATCACAGTTCTCAAGTAATTCCCACTCATAGGATGTACCATGTACTATATGGTGAATCAAGAATCAATTATTACTCCTGAACCAGAGGTGCTCAAAACGTGGAAACCTGCTCAAGAGTAGAGGTCTATGAGAAACTACTCTCAGCAGGAATTGACGTTTTGAGTCATCACAGTTCTCAAGTAATTCCCACTCATATTATGTACCATGTACTATATGGTGAATCAAAAATCAATTATAACTCCTGAACCAGAGGTGCTCAAAACGTGGAAACCTGCACAAGAGTGCAGGACTATGAGAAGCTACTCTTAGCAGGAATTGACGTTTTGAGCCATCACAGTTCTCAAGTAATTCCCACTCATAGTATGTACCATGTACTATATGGTGAATCAAGAAATCAATTATTACTCCTGAACCAGAGGTGCTCAAAACGTGGGAACCTGCACAAGAGTAGAGGTCTATGAGAACTACTCTCAGCAGAATTGACGTTTTGAGTCATCACAGTTCTCAAGTAATTCCCACTCATAGTATGTACCATGTACTATATGGTGAATCAAGAAATCAATTATTACTCCTGAACCAGAGGTGCTCAAAACGTGGGAACCTGCACAAGAGTAGAGGTCTATGAGAAGCTACTCTCAGCAGGAATTGACGTTTTGAGCCATCACAGTTCTCAAGTAATTCCCACTCATAGTATGTACCATGTACTATATGGTGGGAATTGACGTTTTGAGCCATCACAGTTCTCAAGTAATTCCCACTCATAGTATGTACCATGTACTATATGGTGAATCAAAAATCAATTATACTCCTGAACCAGAGGTGCTCAAAACGTGGAACCTGCACAAGAGTAGAGGTCTATGAGAAGCTACTCTCAGCAGAATTGACGTTTTGAGCCATCACAGTTCTCAAGTAATTCCACTCATAGTATGTACCATGTACTATATGGTGAATCAAAAATCAATTATTACTCCTGAACCAGAGGTGCTCAAAACGTGGGAACCTGCACAAGAGTAGAGGTCTATGAGAAACTACTCTCAGCAGGAATTGACGTTTTGAGCCATCACAGTTCTCAAGTATTCCCACTCATAGTATGTACCATGTACTATATGGTGAATCAAAAATCAATTATTACTCCTGAACCAGAGGTGCTCTAAACGTGGAAACCTGCACAAGAGTAGAGGGCTATGAGAAGCTACTCTCAGCAGGAATTGACGTTTTGAGCCATCACAGTTCTCAAGTAATCCCACTCATAGTATGTACCATGTACTATATGGTGAATCAAAAATCAATTATTACTCTGAACCAGAGGTGCTCAAAACGTGGGAACCTGCACAAGAGTAGAGGTCTATGAGAAGCTACTCTCAGCAGAAATTGACGTTTTGAGCCATCACAGTTCTCAAGTAATTCCCACTCATTGTATGTACCATGTACTATATGGTAAATCAAAAATCAATTATACTCCTGAACCAGAGGTGCTCAAAACGTGGAACCTGCTCAAGAGTAGAGGTCTATGAGAACTACTCTCAGCAGAATTGACGTTTTGAGTCATCACAGTTCTCAAGTAATTCCACTCATAGTATGTACCATGTACTATATGGTGAATCAAGAAATCAATTATTACTCTGAACCAGAGGTGCTCAAAACGTGGAACCTGCACAAGAGTGAGGTCTATGAGAAGCTACTCTAGCAGGAATTGACGTTTTGAGTCATCACAGTTCTCAAGTAATTCCCACTCATTGTATGTACCATGTACTATATGGTGAATCAAAAATCAATTATAACTCCTGAACCAGAGGTGCTCAAAACGTGGGAACCTGCACAAGAGTAGAGGTCTATGAGAAGCTACTCTCAGCAGAAATTGACGTTTTGAGCCATCACAGTTCTCAAGTAATTCCCACT
>NW_024090714.1:0-27397 GCF_014356525.2 Nilaparvata lugens
GAAAATATATGAGCGTGTTGTATATATTCAACTGATGGATATCTAGAGACACATAATATACTAGATAAAGAACAGCATGACTTCCGCTCTAGAAAATCTACTATCACTGCAGGAGTAGATTTTATTAGTACTGTGATTGATGCTATTGACAAAGGGGAAAAGGTTATCGGCGCCTTTTTAGAATCGTGCGTTTGACAGTGTGTGTCACGATAATCTGTTGAAAAAATTAGAGTCTATGGGAGTGCATGGTAAGGAGCTGAATTGGTTTTCATCTTTCTTGAAAGGCAGACAGCAGTTCGTTCAAATAGAGCATTTAGAAGAGTCTCAAAGATATAAATATAAAAATATCTATTGCTCTGACCTAAGAAGCTTGAAGTATGGAGTTCCCCAAGGATCTATCTTAGGTCCTTTACTATTCCTGTGTTATGTTACAGGTATGCCTAGGATGGTCCCAGATAGAGCGTCTGTCTGTCTATATGCCGATGATGCAAATATAATATTCTCTGGTAGATCGGTTCAGGATGTAGAAATCTCATCTGCTATTGGAATAGCCTCTATTAATAATTATCTGAATTGCTATAATCTTATTTTGAACTCAAGTAAATCAATGGTTATCCCATTTATGACAAAGCAGAGTAGGAACCAAAATCTATATCCTAGGGTGACATTGAATAATGAAATTATAGCAACAAAAGAGAGTACAAAGTTTTTGGGAGTATTAGTGGACTGTAATCTTACATGGGATAGTCATGTTTGCCATGTTATGAAAAAGATTTCCACAGGTCTCTATGCTCTAAGGCAGATGTCAGTAGGATAATTATGACAGAGAAAAATCAAAATCAGCTGTTTTTGAATCATTGATTTGATTTCACAGACACACACAATTGTATGTTGTAATATGAAAAAGACAGTAAGTGAAGTTGGGAAAAAGAAGAGAAGAGAGAGAGACAATAGAATAATATATATTGGTTTAACACACACACACACACACAAAGTACATTTATATATACAATAGGTATTACATAAATCAATTACATATTCATATTTAATTTCAACATTGATTTTTTGATGTAGCCATGCAAAGCATGGACAATCTGCAATGAACATCTATAGTTATGTCTATCAGCACCCAACAATGATGATGATGATGAAGCCGAAGGTAAATCATTATTAACACTATTCTGCTGTGTTGTAGATGCAAGAGATTCTTGTATACATAGACGTATTTCCTCCAATAATGTAAGTAAATGATGTTCTTCACAATAGACATGTGAAACTGAGCTACTACATTCCTTTTACAGTCCATCAAGGTTTGGTGGACTAAAATCAGAAGCATACTCACACAAAATATCAATAATTCGGACATAATTGTGAATTGTGTTTGAGAGAAACAAACCATCTAATTGTTTGTATAGGAGAGTCATTATTTTAAACTCATAAACATAGATTTCTATTCCATTTCCATGCCTTTTGGTTGGATTGAACAACCACCCTTCAATTGCATCAACAATAACTTTTTAAAAAATACTGTAGGGTAGTAATTGCTGTTGACCTATTAGACCACGCTCCCCCCACATCAGTCCATGTTTAGTTTGTAAACCATTATTATGATTGTTTGTACTTGTTGACAAATAGGTATTTGGATATGGTTGTTCAAAAAAATAATGACTAGTCACTACACTTTGGCATCCACTAACTTCACTTGACTCTAGAATTACAAGTTCTTTTGCAATTAGTTCTCCATTATTGTCTTTAAATCCTTGAATGTCTATCATATAGACACTACTACAATTATTAAGAGAACTTGTAGAAGCTAAATTAGATGTATCATGATGTGCAGGATCAATTGGAATTGCAGGTGATGATGGTGAAGAAGATGATGTATCATTCATTGAATTTGTTGCAGATGAAATTTCCATTGTGCTATGTGTAGTCACTCTCTTAATTAATTTGTCCAACATTATAATCTGTAGAGAACAAAAAAGAAACACTGTTCTGAACCATAATATTATTGCATCACTCTTTTTGTTAGTATAAAACAAACACAACTAAACAATTTTCAAACATTACAACAATGAAAGTCATTGTATTAACATCAAAATTGTTCACCCTAATACTACTACATAATGTTCTAATATGTGTAGCTAGACTAGCAGATCAATACTATACTGATGAATTTCTTCAATCACGAACCATTGGCGGACTCAATGAATCCAATAAGTTTTTCTTTCGTCAATGTATTTTGGAAAAGATTTATCTACACAACAATCATCATCACCATCAGTTCCATCCATCAGTTGAAGATGATAATAAAGATGTTGCTGATAACGATGATGATGGTGATGACAATATAACTACTATCCTAAATACTCTCAACACTTGGTATATGGCCGTTGCAGGTGGTTTCAATTTAGATTTATTTCTTTGTTCTCGAGTAAATTGTAAATATGACATGCGCACATGTCTACATGACTCATTTCCATTTATAGAATTTCTTGAAGCTATTGTCAATAGTTCAGTTGTGAGTTGTGATTCATACTGTCACAAGGAGGTGTTGTTCAGCAATATCACAGAAGAAGAAGAAGAAGAAGAAGAAGAAGAAGAAGAAGAGAAAATGATGATGGTGAAGAAGATGATGTGTCATTCATTGAATTTGTTGCAGATGAAATTTCCATTGTGCTATGTGTAGTCACTTTCTTAATTAATTTGTCCAACATTATAATCTGTAGAGAGCAAAAAAAAAACACTGTTATGAACCATATCTTGGTTATGGAATCTTGGTTGAAATGATTCCATACTCACGTCACAACAAAGGCTACAAATACATTTTAACAATAATAAATTGTCTGAGCAAGTTTGCACACACAGTACCAATTAAAAATACATCAGCCAATGAGATAGTCGATGCATTTATTCCTATACTCGATAGACATGGCAGCACACATAACCTTCAAACTGACAGTGGAAAAGAATTTATAGACTTAAAGTTTGCCAATCTAATGAAATGCTATAATATTAATCACTATACTAGCTATTCTGATAAGAAAGCTTCAATTATCGAAGATTCAATAGGACATTAAAACAGTCAATGTGGACTATGTTTACCGAACAGGGATCTTATAAGTGGATAGACATAATCGATTGCTTAGTTTCCAAATACATGAAAAGGTGCATAGAACAATTGGAATGCGGCCCATCAAAGTAAATGAAAACATGAGCAACTACTTTTGGACAAAATCGCTGAAAATCGTCATAAATTCCGTCAAAAACTGACAACAAGTGGTAGTGCCAAATTTCTATCCAGGACACTGGCAGAAAATCGAGCCCGGTGACAGAGTTCGTATAAGCAAGTATAAAATGATATTTGACAAGGGCTACCTTCCGAATTGGACAAAACGAACTGTTTACAGTCACACGTGTAAGACCAACACTCCCTGTAATCTATGAATTGGAAGACTACCGTAAACAACCTATAAAAGGAGGATTCTATGCTGAGGAGCTGTTAAAGACCACTGTGCCCGAAGTGTTTGAAATCAATAAAGTTATAAAGAGACAGGGTAATAAGCTGTTAGTCAGTTGGAAAGGTTATGATAATTGTTATAATTCTTGGATCGATCGTTTCTGATCTGATCTGATAATGATGATAAGAAGAAGAGGAGGAGGAGGAGGAGGAAGAGAAGGAGGAAGAGGAAGAAAATGAAAAAGTAAAAGAATAAATAGTGAACTTGAACTTGTTGAAACTAAACAAAAGCTACCAGTTATCGATTTTGATTGTATTGTTAGTAGAAATTTGAAAAAACAGGGAAAAAGATAACTACGACACAGTTCTCTATTTCCAAATCATGTGAGATGCATTATATGTGGACCATCAGGCTGTGGTAAAACAAACATTCCATTCAACATATTATTCAATCCAAATGGTATTTGATTCCCAAATATTTACATATTCTCCAAAAAAACATTTCAAGATAAATACAAATTTTTATGCGCCGTAATGTGTGGTCTTGAACCAGAACTCAGTTATACACAGTGTGACACAAGTTATGAAATTCCACCACCCCACGAACTGCCACCCAACTCTATAATTATATTTGATGATGTAATTTGTGAACAACAAGATGCTATATGACGTTACTTCACAACAGGAAGACACAGCAATGTGGATTGTTTTTATTTGGCACAAACCTACAGCCGTATACCAAAACAATTGATACGAGACAATGCCAATTTTCTAATCGTGTTCCAACAGAACCAGTTGAATACAAAAAACTTGTTCAGAGATCATGTGTGCAGTAGTGATATGTCACTGGATGAATTTCAAACCATGTGTGATAATGTATGGTCATCATCCGCACATGCGTTTCTAGTTATTGACTGTACATCTGACAAGGATAATGGATGCTACAGACAGGGTTTTGATGCATTTTTAGTCAGTGCACAACCGAAATAACTTCAGTCTAGTGCTAGTTATTGCGATGGAGGGGGGTAAAGTTGTCCTTGGTGCTGGTAACAGCAACATAAGTAAGAAGACTAGGAAAAATATGGAAAAGAAGAAGAAGAAGAAAGAGAAAAAAAACAGAAAACTAAAGAATAACAACAAATTGACTACTACTACTGAGATAAGTAAGCTGAAACATTATATAAAACAAAAACATAAAGCACTTACACAAGATTTATCTTCGAGCGACGAACAAAACACTAAACGAATGAAACCGCTCTTGGAACCACTCAAGGATATCACAAATCTTATTCTCAACCATAGCGATGATGGAACAAACACTTCAACAGCAACAATACTTCAACATCAGCAATCACTATATCCTGAAACAAATTACTTTCATCAGCAACAATCTACACCATTATCTCATTCAAACTTTGGAAAACGTAAACACAGCTTTTCATCTACTACTTCTCTTCTACCTTCGATTTTGGAGAAAAGTGACAGTGCAAAGGAGAGCGGAGACAATAACGAACAAGTGAAAAAGGAAGAGAATAGGAGCGTGTCAGCTGCAGTTTCTTCAATAAAGAGATGTTTGTTGCAAGACAATGATGATGATGTTGTTAATAAAACTAGGGAGGAGGAGGAGGAAAAAGAGGAGGAGGAGGAGGAGGCAGATGGAGATGAGGAGGAGGAGGAGGATGGGGATGAAGAAGAGGAGGAGGATGATGATGAAGAGGAAGATGGGGAGGAAACTATGTTACCTGTATCACAAATGACATTATCCAAAAATACTATATTGGGCAGTTATATTTTGAGATGGTTGAAAAAAGAAAAGGAGATTGATCAACATTTTGGACCAAGAATCAAACCATTCAGTGGAAAATATTTTTTGGGTAGCAAAGTAATGTCATTTGACAATGATGGTAGAGAAATAATTCTAAGTAATCCTAAAAGAGATGAACAAACTGGAGAAGTTGGAGTACACAAGTTTACAGTTACACACGGCCTATGCGAGTTGATTTTCATGGAAAATCCCTACATATTTCTAGTAACTGAAAAAGATAAACGCATTTACAGACGAATTCTTATTTGGACTAATGTTTATAGAAAAGGTTATCGTACCAATGGAAAAATTGCTAATTACAATCAAAGTACAAGTCTATAATAGAAAAAATACTACAACTCGCCGATGAAGCTACTCCAAAGAAACCATCAACAACAGCTGATGATGATGGCACTAACCTGCTGAAAAATCCATTATCACCAGCAGCTCATACACCATTGTTGCAAAAGAAAGTACAAGGTCGAGGATTGAAAACTCTGTTCAATATTGTTCCAAACAGTGTCAATGATGATAATACATTCATCAACTACATTTACTGGAATAACCCTAATGAGTTGGTTGATAGGCTCCACCTGCTTGATGAATCACATGCAGTTGGCAATACTGGGTCATCAAAATGAAATCAATTTGATTTTAGAAGAACTAATTGAAAATGGTTATATGGAAGGCATTGCACTGGCACCAATTTAAGTGAGGAGGAGGAGGAGGAGGAGGATGAGAGGGTGGAGGAGGAGTAGAAAAAAAATATGTGATGGAAAAGGGGTAGTGGTTAAAAGGATTTTTTACAAAAAAGAAAAGGATGCGATTTGGTAGAAATGTGTTCAGTTAGTTGGTGACTTTCATGATGAAATGAGGTCTAGTGCTCCTCAGTATTATCGTCATTGTCGTAGCAACATCATCATCAGAAGAAGAAGAAGAAGTAACCAACTATTAACAAAAATGGATCCTGTTGGAAACATTAATATCCGTGGCAGACGAGTTACTAATGTTGGTAATCCACGTAACAATAGAGACACTATTAATGTAAATACATGTAAACAGTTGATTGAACAAGCAATTAAAGAATTTACATCTCCATCGTCTTTGTCATCACTGTCACAAAGTGAATTTTTGTGACGGACATAGAGCCGTTGACTGATGTATAATTTAGCGAATTTATTCTGTTTTAGAATAGGAATAGGATCGACTGCCGGATATATATTTTGTTAGATTTGTAGTTGTGTATATGCATTATCACCATCGCCGTCAACCCCTTTAAATCATCAGCAGCAGATTCATCTAACCAGAAATTTCCAGATCTTGTTTACCACTCTGAGCGTTCTCATATTTAGTATTGCAGCAGCAGCAGCCGTATCATCAAAGCGATAAGTGGCTACAGAGTTGAGTTGGTATCATTCTTCTTGTAATTTCTGGTGAGAAATATTGTTTACTGGCCTGAATTAGTGTAGCAATTACTATCATTGTCATCATTAGCTGCACCCTTAGCATCAGCACTAGTGGATTCAAACCCTGTCACATGACCAGTGGCATGATTGTCTTTAAGCCGACCCCAGAGTGTCGTGGGTGTATCGGCTGAATAAGGAGGAAGCGGTCGGCTACCTAGAGAGTCTCGGCCTGTCGGCAGCGGGTACTGTGAAGGAGCTGAGGAGGAGGATGGTCGAGCACCTTCGATCCCGGACCGCTGCTGCCTCTCAACCAGGTACAGAGCCGGCACTGTCCCGCTCTTCAGGCACATATAGTCAGGGAGAAGTCTGCAACAAGGTAAGAAGTTGGAATTTACATTTTGATGGTGTATCGGATGCTCCCAGTTTCATCGAGAGGCTCGCGGAACTCCAGGGCGCATATGGGATCTCTGGGGAGCAATCTCTTATAGCCTTGCCGGAGCTGATGGAGGGAGGGGCCCTACTTTGGATGCGGAATCGTCGCTCCCAGTGGAGGACGTGAGCTGATTTTGTAGAGGCATTTAAACTCCGTTATTATCCTCATTCTTATAGTAATGACCTTGAGAGTCAGATCATTGCAAGGAAGCAGAGGGAGGGCGAACCGGCTGATGAGTATGCCGAAGCCTTGCTTACCTTGATGAGACGGTTAGGTAGTTATGAGGGGGATAGGATGCTTCAAAGATTGTATTTGAATTTATTACCGAGGTATAAATTATATGTTTGTAGAGTAGGGGTTAAAAATGTAGATGAGTTGTTAGATGTAACCAGAGAGTATGAGGCGATTCGTGCTGAAGAGAGAAACGGGAGGTTATCTCTGAAAAGCACGAAAAGTGAAGAACAAAAACGGAGTGATTTTCAGTCTAAAGCCGCACCGAAAACGCGAGAAAATAGGGTAGGAGAAATCCAAGAGCCTAAGTGTTGGAATTGTAATAGAATAGGGCATTGGAAGTCGAATTGTCCCGAAATTTCTAGTTGTCAAAATTGTAGAGAAATTCTTGATTATTGTAAATGTGTCTCACAAACCAATAAGATATCAGGAATCGCTGTAGTGAAGTCATCACGTGTTTTAAGTATGAGGTCAAAGTTGGTGGATGGGCGCATTTTTATTGATGTAGAAATTGCAGGGCAAAAATCATTGCACTGTTAGATATGGGAGTAGAGGTATCCTGTATTAGTGGAAAAGCTCTTAGTGTTAGAGCAAGTAGGGTGTGTTAGAAAAGAAAATTGTAGTCACCATGAAATATTAACCAATGGGAAGTATAATAATTCTCCACAAAAATTATAAACTAAATAAAAGTAGAAAATATTTTAGTTCATTTCAACGGTAGTTGTAGAGGGCTTTCCCATGATGTGTCATTGGGTATGTCATTTATGAAGCATCATAATTTGAATATTCAAATGCGTAATAGAATTGTAGAGTGGGAACCTACTATAGTAGATAATGGAGTAACAGGTAGCTTAAAGCGTGAAGGGATGTCTAAGTATTGTATCTCAAAAGTTGCTACAGTAGCTAGCGAGAGACGGGAGAGTGTGAGTGATGGAGGTGGAATTTATGTCCATGTGGGAGTAGGTGGAATGGATCTCAATGCTTCAATTGATATGGTGACAGATAGAACATTTATATCTTCTGAAGTAGCTTACCGTCTTGGAGTAGAGGGGGAGCCCATATTACCGGTTATCGTTTGTGGGAAAATTATAAATGGAAAGTAGCTATCACACCCGATATAAAATCGCGAATGGTTTAAGGATTGGAAAATCTCTGTGATATGAGAGCTATAATAGAGTTACAGCCTCATGGTATTCGCTTAAGGAGTAGGGATCATGAGGGAAAATTATCAGTTATCTCGGGGATGGAGAAGGTAGATAAACCCCCTGTAAGAAAACTTGAAAAGTTTTCACCTATCTCTGAAGAAGCTCCTGTAAGTGGGAAAAAAGTAAAACTCCATAAAAGAGTTGAATCTATTAAACTTTATACCTGTCCTAAAAATATAGAGAAGCAGGGGAATGCTTTAGATATTAAGAATAGGCAGGATATAGTTGTGGTAAGGGATGTACTGTCACGGTTTCCTCATATAGAGGGGGGCGAGTTGAATAGAGTTGACACAGGTTGTAGTGTAGCTCATTCAATTGAAAATCGCCATAGCGGTAGCGAATTTAGTGGGGAAGGAGAATTGAAAACCCAATCCGAGATAAGGAGATCAGGGGTGAATGATTTTGATAACAATTCATTGTATTCCAGCTGTCAACAGTACAGGAGCCAATGGAGAAGAGTGAAAGAAATAGGTAGTATTGCTCATGTGTGGAGTGGGTTGCCAAATGTGCGTTTCAAGCTGCTCAAGTGTAGGAGCAGTACTAGGTAGATTTCTAATGTGTCATGTATGAGGGGTGAATGGTTCTCTTTTCATCTTTCATCTTTTTCTCCTTTTTCTTTTCATTCTTCACAGGTGCTGCGCCGTTTTACTTTTCCTTCCTGTTCAGATTACTCCATACCTGTGTTGCTGTCGGCTAGGGGCTGTCATTATCGTGTTATCGGGAGATAACGAGCAACGAAGTCTATTGCTAATATTCCTGTTATAATAGTTGGAGCAACAGATTATTTCTTTTTCAACGTTAGGTCATGCTCATCTTGTGGCTTCGAGAAACCTGACCTACTGCACTAATTATTCTTCTTTTCAGCTTGACATTCTTCTTTCATCTCTCTCTTTATTCGTCCTGTTATCTTCTCTCTTTCACTTCCTTCTTGTTTTCTTGAGTGCTGTACTTCAAGTGTGTGATCATGGGTTCAACACGGAGTCAACCGGTGCCTCGGATGCTGTACTTTCTTCTCATCACCAACCCCCCCCCCCCACTCTCTAGTAGGAGTGGGGTGTCACAAAGTGAATTTTTGTGACGGACGTAGAGCCGTCGACCTGATGTATAATTTAGCGAATTTATTCTGTTTTAGATTAGGGTTAGGATCGACTGCCAGATATATTTTGTTAGATTTGTAGTTGTGTATATGCATTATCACCATCGCCGTCAACCCCTTTAAATCAAAGACGCAGCAGCAGCAGCCGTATCATCAAAGCGATAAGCGGCTACCGAGTTGAGTCGGTATCATTCTTCTTGTAATTTCTGGTGAGAAATATTGTTTACCGGCCTGAATTAGTGTAGCAATTACTATCATTGTCATCATTAGCTGCACCCTTAGCATCAGCACTAGTGGATTCAAACCCTGTCACATGACCAGTGGCGTGATCGTCTTTTCAGACTCTCATTGGTCGGGAATCTTTTTTCCCCTGGCCTCCTAATTTTCAGCGACCCGGTGCAGCTTCAAGAAGACCTGGGAGAGAAGCAGTTGTTCGGTGAACGGGTTTATGTACGGCTGTGTTCCGAGCGGCGCTCCCAATAGTGGTGTACTAGAGGGTTGATATTCTATTCTGTATTTTAGTGAATGGAATATTGTATGTCGAATTGCCGACTGTATTTGAAGGTGGATTTTCCTGGGGGATTTTCTTTCTTGTCGGTTATTTTTCCTAAATTCGTATCACTGGCAGTGAACGAGTTATCCTTGGTTTTGAAACCTGTAAGGGATCTCAAGTTTGTGCTACAAATAGTTGAGTGGGAAATTTAGCTAGGCTTATTTTAGCAGATTATTTTTGAGGGCTTAATTCTTAAGCCTTGACTCTGTCGCTTCACGATGTTTTTAATTATAATACGGGAAGTGGGAATCGTCAAGTCGAAAGTCTATCGAAAGTCAATCAAAAAGTCTATTGAAATCTTTTCCTGAATTAGGAGTCTCTGACTCGATATTTTCCTTGTGGAAAATCCTGGAAAAATCCTTTCCTACCCTGACAACGACAGACTGTTGTCTTCCCGATATTATTCTACAGACTGTGTCTGTTAAAAATCTTTTCTATCCTCTCATAATAGTCGACATACTGACCATCAATTTAAAAGCGTTTCGGACGATTGAGAGTGATTCCCATACCCTTAAGGGCAGTTACAGATTGGCCCTTAGTAACCAGTGCGCAGTCATCAGATTAGCGCGGGAATCCTGTTTAGCAGTTTCAGAATTGCTGAAAATCCTTTCGCAGCAGCAGGCTCGCGATTCAGGGATCCGACACCCAGAACCTTATCCTCTAAACTTTAATTACCACACAATTGAAATTGATATACTGTATTTAGCTAGCAGGTCCAGCTTGCTGAGAGCTAGAGCGCAATTCTCAGATTGCGGATTATTGAGCAGATATTCATTTGCTGTAGAGAATAATAATCTTATTATTGATTCTCTGTTCCCTATACCCTATACCGTGCCCTATTTAACTACATCTCATAGCTCCATAGTTCCGTCACACCTTTACCCCATAGCTCTCACCTCTAACCCCATAGAAAAACCACATCCCGGGCTTGCAGGTACAGCTTGCTCGCCGTCAATTTGCAGTTGGTTCAGATTGCGTACTACCTTTATAAATAGAATTATTGGTAGGGATCTGATAGTCAGATCCGTCTCCTTGTATAGGGTTATCTTGATCCCCCTTAACACCCACCCTGTATTCCAAAGGCCGAGGGCCGAATCAGCCAGCAATGGCACGGGCAAACACTCTTCCCCTGAAAGTAAAAATCTCGCGAAAGAAGTAGAGGGTGAAGAATCACGATAGAGGGAGAAGTGTAGGTCCGGTATCTCCACCAGTCAATACGGTCACCGACCCCGACCCATACCCGGCTGTAGCTAGTCTGCGTCGTAGCAATACTTCGCAATTATTAGGAAACCCAGAGGGTGGAATAGGACATTCTAATATCACAATTAATGGAAGAAGAGATGATTAAATCACTGTTGAATAGTGATACACTAATGGAAAGAGTGAGAGAAATTACAGTGTCTGCGTTTGCAATTATTGCCGATGCAATTTCAAAGGAATTGTCATACGATACTTCACATCAAGAGCTTATAAAAGAAAAACTCATTAGCAGAATGCAATAAATACAGCACTTATCGATTGAAACAAACCATTTGATGGATGTCTTTGGGAAGGGGAAGATATTGAGTACTACTACTTCAAGTGGGGGGAAAAGTCACTCAAAAAAAGGACGTGGAATTTTGAGTGATATTTCTGGTGCAGTTGGAAGTGTTATGAATAAATCCATTAACTTATTACCTGTGGAACTCCACATACCAGGTAAAAAAAAAAATATTTTCAAAAAGTAAACAGTATAGTGCAAGATAAGCTGGAGTCGATCTAGATATAATAATAATTATGGCGATATGTTTTTTTTTTAATTTTGTAGGCTACTCGTACTGCGGACCAGGGACAAAATTAGCTAAAAGATTAGCAAGAAATGACCCAGGTGTAAATAAATTGGACGAAGCTTGCAAGAAACACGATATTGTGTATGCAACAAACAGTGATACAGCAAAGCAGAGCAGTAGCTGATAGGGAGTTGGCAGAGCATGCTTGGAGCAGAGTAACATCTTCAGATGCAGGTCTATTGGAAAAAGCAGCGGCATTAGCTGTAACCAATATAATGAAAGCAAAATAAACTTTTGGAGGCGGGATGAGAAGGAGAAGGGCGAACAGACCATCAAGTCTACACAGTTCGATAAGGAGAAAAATGATGAGGGGGGGGGGTAGTGTCAGGTCAAGGAATCTATTTGAGACATCAACCGCAGTTACAGCCATACATGATGAGAGGAAGAGGGGGGAGCAGGAGAAGGAAAGGAGGTGGAAGAAAAAAAACTTGTCATCATCAACATTAAAGACTACGATAATAGCCTTACCAGATAGAGCACTTAGCAAAGCTGATCTCTACAAGTATGCTTGTATTTTACGATTGGAAAATTCTCATGGTGTCTTTACGCGTAATACATTACCTCCTTATGGTCCACTAAGTCAAGAGTTCGGGTGTATAACTCTCGATATACTAGGTGGACAAAGAACTCATTGTGTGTGCTATGTGAAGAAGGACAATGTTGTTCACTACTTTGATGCTTTTGGCAATCTTAGACTACCACATGAATATTTATAGCCTACATGCGTTGTGGTCAAACACCAGCCACAACAATAGAATACAATTTTGAATGTAAACAAGAGAATGTTTACTCTCACATTCGTGGACACTTATGTTTAAAATTTCTTGTACATGAAATATATGGCACTCATTTTTTGTAATCACAATTATATGAAAAGTTTGAAAAATGAATAGAAATAAAGTGTGTGTGTGTGTGTGTGTTTAACTCTTTTTTTTCTCAGTTTACAACTTACCTATTCTTTAGAATAAGAGAGAGAGAGAGAGAGAGAGAGACTATCCTCACTCACTATTGATTTTTTCTGCAATCTAGAATATAAAAACACAATGCATTAACAGGTGTTTTGTCATTAAGTGAGTCAACTTTGACATAGCAAGATGCTATGTTTTGGTGGTAACAAGCCAATATTGATAAGCAAGTTTTATCCACCAATAGATACTAGAGATGAGGAAGGCAACAATGGAGGTTGGGAGCTAGGATTGCTCAGTTTGACATGCAATAACTCAATTCCAAATGTTGAAAATGGTTTTAACAATAGGTTGGAATTTTTGACAAATAAGCCTCAACAGGAACAGAGCAATAGTAGTACTACTACTGATCGATTAGAACTTACACATGATGAAATTCTTGGTATTGGCATGGTGGATAGTTATTCGCTATGGAATCTACCTTCAAAAACATCACCATCCATAGGTGGTGAGGAGAAGGAGGAGGGGGGAGAAAAGTGGGGAAAGAAGGAGAAAGTGATTAAGAATAAAGGAGATAAACAACAAGATGAGAGCAGCAGCAGCACAGGAGAACAATGGCAAAGTATATTTCTTCCAGAAGGAAGTTTTGAATTTCAAAGAATAAAAGATTTATTAGAGTCTAGATTAAAAGAGCATGGTGTTAAAATTGGAGCTTGCGCTAGATCCCTCGACAATGAAATGTTCTTTCAAATGTGATTGTCAATTAAGATTCTCGTCGGACGACTCAATAGGTAAACTGTTGGGAGTTAATAGTAATAGAATTATAAAACCTAATTCAGAAGCAAAGAGTGATGTAGCATTGAAATCGGATAGACCTAATGTTGTACGTGTACTGTGTGATATTGTTCACGGTTCATTCACAAACTCTCACCGTTGATAGAGCCCATAATTGAACTAGGAAAAAACAAATCTAGTTTTCACTCTAATCATGGTGTAAAACCAAAAAAGGAAGAGGTAAAAGAGGAAGAAGAGAGCATGGAGATTGATGATGAGCAGTCAAGTTATGATAAAAGCTATGGGAGCTCAACAGGCAATCTTTTAAGCTCAACTAAATTTGAAAACAGTTTTCTTGGTTCTAGTAAAAACGATGATGTGCTGTCACAATATCTAAAAACGTTTCATGCGGAAAAATTGAATAATTCAATTAGTTATGGAATTTCATACAACTCTAAAGATGACGTGTATTATATTGGAAATCAGCAAGTAATATTTTGATAACGGTTATATAGATATTTATAATGAAAGATTTCGTTTAACACATGGTCTACTTGAGTTATTATTCAGTTCAAGACTGAATTCGAATCTTTATAATCAGAGAGATCTGGATAAGTATAAAAAAATCTTAACACTTACAGGCATACATTTAGATCGGAGAGGCTATGTTAAACGAAATCAGGGAATTAAATCGCAAATGATTCAGAAGTTATTTCCCAGTAAAAAAATTAGTAAAAAGAAGGGATGGGGTTTATTGAAATTTGCAAAAAATAATTCTCATGATAGAATTTATCAATACTTTGATAATTTTGACGAATTAGTGGAAAGATTAAATTTACTCTATTCCTCAAGAGCTTCTGGCAACACAGGACATGATGTTGAGATCACCTCTATAATTGAAGAGCTAAAAGAAGCAAAACTAATTTTTAGTGTTACGATGACTCTGCATTGATTCGGTCGGATTGATACACCTAGTGCTGGCGGTGGTGCTGCTGCTGCTGGTAATATTACGTGTGATATTGACTCGATAACACAGAAAATAATTGAATCGATAAATCAACAAGGAATCAGCGAAGCTGTGGAATTTTATTTAGATTCGCAAATAACCAAACTTGTTTCAGAAAATACAAAGAATATCGGAGTGAGCATAATTGAAAGAGAACATATTCTAAGTTCATTACAAAATTTTAGCGCCAATATCGATAAAGTTATTGCAGAGAGAACTCTAACTTTAGAATCTGCTCTAGGAGAAGTGAAAACTTTAACAGACAGCTTTTCATCCCAGTTGAACAGTATTAACAACGATAAAGTTGATAAAGCTTATTTAGATGAGAAATTAAAAGCCATATCGGATAAAATTAAGAATTTGGAGGTGCTGGACAGAAACTATCTCAATACTAAATTAAAACAGCTTAGTACAGAAATTTTTACTTAAGTAAATGAAACACACCCATCACCAATTGATAAGCAATATTTAGAATCTACTTTGCAGGAATTGACTAGTTCTTCATTAACAAAGGAAGAGTTTGAAAAACGATTATCTGAAATGGCGAGTGCAATAAAAGCTAATATTATGGACAGTATTGAACAATTCATTACAAAAGATGCTATTGCTATTCTGATTAATCAAATTGCAGAAAAGTATGCAACTAAAAATGATATAGGAGATTTTATTAGGAAAAACGAGATGAAAGTTGCTGTGAAAAGCGTTCATGATGAAATAGCTGAGGCAATTAAAAATTCGGAAGAGGGCTCTGTTATGAGACTGCAATGTTCGGCTCCATTCATAGATTATCTTAATTTATTCATCCACAGAGTGGCCTTCGATATCGTGAGCGGATACGCACGCGTGAGTTTTAATATGAACTGGATAGAGGCCAAACAACATAACCTTACAGAAAATCAGGTAGCCGAAATTATTACAGAAAAAATGGGTTTAGCACAGTACAAAGGGGTCATATTGACCCCGAAAACATAAAATCTTGTAAAAGGATAACACTTGACATATTATGAGAGAGAGAGAGTGAAATTTGAAGCATAGTGAATTTAAACAGTTAAACACATGCTGCTTCAAGATAAAGGAGGTGAGTATAAAGAGTTTAGTCTCTGAAATTATGTGAAAGGATAACACTTGACATATTATGGGAGGGTGAAATTTGAAGTATAATGAACTTTAACGGTTAAACACATGTCGCTTCAAATTTCAGTCTAGACATTTTTTCATGTGTCTATGATTGAATGTAACGGTTTTTCCATAAAATCTTTTAAAAGGATGACACTTGACATATTATGAGAGAGTGAAATTTGAAGCATAGTGAATTTAAACGGATAAACACATGCTGCTTCAACACGATAAATCAGTCTAGACATTTTTTCATGTGTCTATGATTGAATGTAACGGTTTGACTCCGAAAACATAAAATCTTGTAAAAGGATGACAGTTGACATATTATGAGAGAGAGTGAAATTTGAAGCATAGTGAATTTAAACGGATAAACACATGCTGCTTCAAGATGAAGGCGGCGAGTATAAAGGGTTTGGTCTCTGAAATTATGTGAAAGGATAACACTTGACATATTATGGGATAGTGAAATTTGAAGTATAATGAACTTTAACGGTTAAACACATGTCAATTTTCAGTCTAGTCATTTTTTCATGTGTCTATGATTGAATGTAACGGTTTTTCGATGCAGGAGTTATTGGGCTTATCTGTAGAGGGGGACCTCACAGGGAGCAGAGTGCACGTGTCATTTGTCTAGACAAGGGAGTCTAGCACGCACATGAGCAGGCGCATGCGTCACTTTAGTCTAGACGCTCAAACTGTCAACATGCTGTCTAACTATTTCGATTGGGGAAGTTTCAACGAGTTCTCTGTAGAAGCAAATCCACTACTCGATTTGGGTTTTGAATTTCATCCTTATGATTGGTTTGTGCTAACAAAGGTAACATTTCCCGATAATGGCGAAATTTACCTTAAAATTATCGATGTTGATAGTGAAGGTGACTTAAATAGTGTGTTTTATTAAGTTGCCGAAAGAATATTCAGTGGTTTTGAATGAGGATAACATCAGAAGTTTTAATTCTCGTTCATGGGAATTGAATGTGAGCGGAAATCGCATATTCTTAAGACAGTTTCATGGTAACTATAGACGTTGAGTATTATTTTGGTTCCGAGTGAAATAGGTCTGAGAATATGTAAGTATTTTTAGATATGCTAGCTCATTCCAATTATACTTAAATATTGTCGGAGAAAACACTTAAACAATAACGACTGGCATGTTTGTACAGCAAAAGAGCTCAATTTTTTACACATTCATAAACAGTTTGATTGAACTCTTGACTGTCAGTTGGAAACCAAGCATAATATGACCCATTATAGAACTTAGATTATTGTAGAGATTCACTAGTACAGTATAGCAATAGATTATTAAGCAATAGATTATTAAGCAATAGATGTAGAGAGAGTCATTGACCTCTCTCTCTCTCTGGATTCACTAGTACAGTATAGATGTGAGAGAGGGATTCACTTTAATCTGTCAGTATAGATGTAGAGTGAAGGATTCACTTCAATCTGTCAGTATAGCATTAGATGTAGAGTGAAGGATTCACTTCAATTTGTCAGTATAGCATTAGAGAAAAGGATTCACTTTAATCTGTCAGCAAGGGAATTTTTTCCCACTCAAAGGGAAATTATTTTTTCCCTCACTTTCTTCATCCCCCTCATCTATACTGGGGATGGGGAAGGGGATAGAGAGAGAGAGAGAGAGAGAGAGATATCTCTTTTCATCCCCCTCATCACCACTGGGCAAGGGGAAGGGGATAGAGAGAGATATATCTCTCTCTTTTCATCCCCCTCATCACCACTGGGCAGGGGGAAGGGGTTAGAGAGATATCTTCCTCTCTTTTCATCCCCCTCATCTACACTGGGCAGGGGGAAGGGGTTAGAGAGAGATATCTTCCTCTCTTTTCATCCCCCTCATCAACACTTGGCAAGGGGAAGGGGAAATCTATTTTTAGAACACCGCCCACCCTACGGGCGGTGGGAAGGGGAGGCGGGATGGACGAGGGATGAGGGGGTTTTGGGAGCAAAAAAACCGGTCTAAAGTATCAGAATCCATCTACTGATGACTATGCTATCATATTGATACACTGTGTGTAACTGTGACAGTGTTGTCTCTTCTAAGTGTAAAGTTGAGGAGAAGAATAGTGTGGTATAGCGAGTTGGGCTCTTTTCAGGGCCACTCGCACGTTTCCACAAATTTTCAACAACAAACAATTTTCACATGAGTGTGGTGAAAATTTCTCTTTTCACTTGTTGCGTCAAACATGAAGACTACAAAGCCTACTGGCAAAAATAATTAACGTTCATGTTTGATCAGTTAATAATACAATATTCTTTTAAAAATTTTTGTCTCAGTGGCCCTGAAAAGAGCCGGCCTCCAAACAGTGTGTGTATGAAAAAACAGCACCAACCAACTAGTTGAGTGGTTGATATTGCACCAGCAATAGAGAGAGAAATGGGAAACAGCATTCTGAACGATATCCTGACATAATAAATTGATAAGAGTGTCAGTGGCCCTAGAAAGGGCCAGCAGCAGTGATTATCTAGAGACACAAACACAAGAAGCATTATGATTGATAGTGAAGGGAAGAAGAGCATCATGAATTAGACTTAGACTACATACTCTAGAGCTAATTGAACACATTATTAAGGTTTTGAGAAGCAGTAGCAGATTTTCATCCAATGAGAAAATTATCGTCTACTGGCCCTGAAAAGGGCCGTTGTTGGTGTGAGTGCGCATTGCATTGCACAGCACCAGCAGCCAATAACATGATATTGCCGCGAGTGTTGTCGTCTAAGCACGTTCTCAACGAATACGCCTGGCCAACTGGATGTCTTTCAGCATGATAGGCACTCTCTTGGCGTGGATAGCGCACAGGTTGGTGTCTTCAAATAGGCCAACCAAGTAGGCTTCGCTTGCCTCCTGCAGAGCCATAACAGCCGAGCTCTGGAAACGCAGGTCAGTCTTGAAGTCCTGTGCGATCTCACGAACAAGGCGCTGGAACGGCAGCTTACGAATAAGCAGTTCAGTGCTCTTCTGGTAGCGACGAATTTCTCGCAGAGCCACTGTACCAGGCCTGTAACGATGCGGCTTCTTCACACCACCGGTGGCCGGGCGGCTTCTTGCGGGCAGCTTTCGTTGCCAACTGCTTCCTGGGCGCCTTACCGCCGGTCGATTTCCTTGCTGTCTGCTTGGTACGAGCCATTGTACTGCTTGCTTGCTTGCTTGCTTGCTTTTGCTGCTGCTGCTGCTACTACTACGTAGGCCTATGGTAGTTCAGAAAATTTTCTTGGCACCACTATTTATAGCAAAATTTGAGACCAACTGTCTGTCTATTGGTCGACAATTTCTGACCAATTGCAGTGCTGACCAAAAAACATAAATATAAGTTTTCCAATGTTATATAATGTTTATATTTCGAATAAGTCAACACTGATGTTTATTTATTTTGAATTTTCATCTGAAGATGGGAGTAAGTCCTTTATAGTGCTTTCAAATGATTTGAATGTTTTCATAAACTAGAGGTTTATTGTATTTTGAAAAGAAGTGAAATGTCTTTCTCAAAATGTTGTACTATTTCCTCTTTATTCGCATTATCTCTATATTAGTTATTAACCGATGAATTTACTTATTACTGCCGATGAATAGTTGATCCCTTCAATAATTGTCTTCTTCTTCCTCCTTGCCTTTTTCACATTATTTGGGGTTCGCTCTCCTCGATCTAACCAGTGCAAACGATCCTGGGTCGTCTGATTAGTCAGGTCCAATAATACCTGATTTTATAATCCTTTCAATAATTGAGATTTTTATAATTAGTTGCTGACATCCAGTATTAGAGAAACCTTTGTAAATTTGGAATCAGAACTTCCCTATCACGATTAAAGGCCAAGTTTCCCAAGCCGCGAAAATTGTTGAGTACAAATTGACATCACTTGATAGTGAGTCGCTGTCCATAAGGACAAGTGTGCACTGAACTGAAATTGGCTGCCGCCAGAGTCGCTCCACTAGTAAAAATGCGATTGAATAGCGTCGCAAATGTCCATTGAGCTTTAATGTTGGTGTGCAGTATAAAGATTGTATTTCTATTGAGCAGTGAGGGTTGTCTAACAAGCTCCTGAAGCCTCATGTTATTTGCGATTACTGGAGTTGTAACTTACAAGATTATCGTTCTTAGCATTTCCATGTAGAACTCATCGATGAGATGAAATTGAGTTTGTAGCAATGATTCACAAATCACATACATTTTACACGTATCAGACGATCTATAGAGAGATTCATGTTACAGTCAGTGGATATGATAGAATGCCAAGTCAAATCAATTTTCTTTTTCCACGCTCTCCATAGTGGATACAGTAGAGCTCCAATTATCCGAATCAATCGAGACCCTATTTTGTTCAACAAATATTTGGATGATGGAGTTTCCACAAAAAACAGTAGCCTGATTACGGAAAACCTCCATAAAATATTTTATGGTGTTATTTCCTTCAAATAGTTTAATAGTTTAATGTATGAATTTAATTTTGCTATGAGAGTGATAATGCTCTTTGAAGAAATATAAAATTATCGGAATTTGGAGAAAATTTGGCCTATTTCCTTCCTAATGCAATTCGAATAATTGGCGACTCGTATGGTCAAAGTTTGTATGATTGCAGTTCCACTGAAGCTGTGATTAAAATCATCCCGGTATACGTAATGATACTGATAGTTGATAGGTAGCTGTTGATTGTTGATAACAATCAATTCTATCTCGAATATATTTTATTCCTGAAGAATAATATATCTTCCCCTATTTAATGAAATATTTTCATAATTGAGATGATTTTTTTTGTTTTCAACATCATTTCTACAGTGCCTATCCTCTAGCTTCTCTACCCGAGGAGAGCCAGTAGAGTTTAATACTACACGGGTTCAAAAGCATTGACAATTTTCTAACTCTCTAGTATCGACCAAAACATTCTAGTTTTGCTGAGAAAAACTTCTTCTCCTTCTTCTTCTTCTTCTTCTTCTTCTTCTTCTTCTTCTTCTTCTTCTCCTTCTTCTTCTTCTTCTTCTTCTTCCTCTTCTTCTTCTTCTTCTTCTTCTTCTCTTCTTCTTCTTCTTCTTCTTCTTCTTCTTCTCTTCTTCTTCTTCTTCTTCTTCTCTTCTCTTCTTCTTCTTCTTCTTCTTCTTCTTCTTCTTCTTCTTCTTCTTCTCGACCCCTTTCCTTCACATTACTCTTCCTTGAAATGAGCACTGTAGAATCATAATTATGATTTAACGCTGTGGTCACTTTCCCCACCTACTACCCACTGCAACTCTCTCACTTTCATAATATCAAACTTCTTTCTTTACTCATTCCTTTAGAGCTGCGTACAGACTTGAGAGCCACGAATACGGGCATTCCATTTTTCATCAGCTGATGTTACACTCATTATATCTGTACATTACTGTTTCTGTACAAATACAAATTTAATCAACTGATGAAAGTGAAATACGCGTGTTTATGGCGCTCAAATCTGTACGCAGCTTGAAAATGCTAGTATTGGTCACACTATTCATCCATGAAGCCCTCAGAATCCTCCTATACAGTTCCATCTCATACGCCTCCAAACGCTTCCTTGCAGTATAGACTTGGGGCCGGTTTCCGAGCACGGGAACTACAAGCTCTGGACTTACAGAGTCCAGGACTACGATAAGAGCTCCGGGCCCAAATCGACTTTCTGAGTCACGATTTTATCCTCCAAGCTCCGGGGTCTATTAAGTTCTCGACTTATTGAGTCCTGGACTTTAACGTAGTAAACATTAGGGAAATTCCCAATATTTTGCTGTTGTATTGTTGGCATTATAGCAAAACGAGAACAGCTGATTGCAGTGGGATAATTGAAATAAGCATGCTCTCCAAACTTTTTTGTAAAATTATTTTGTGAAAATACGTTCCAATTCCTCTGTAGGCTTATTCAAAGCAAAACCTAACCTTTTGAAGGATGAATGATTAAACATTTCATTTTACGTTATGCTATAATTTATCATTGATCCTAACCAGTGATTTTGGAATGAAAATTCCATTAGGCTATTGAGTTTGAAAACGTATTTGTTTTGAAAAAACTAGAATAATAATTTATTATTGTTATATTAATATGTTGAATATGACATTGATCAATAAGATTCAGATTGGAATATAAATTCCAAGGCAATCCTTGTATTATTTTTCTTGAACATTTTTAGGTCATGTTACAGTCGTCGTGAAATAAGTTTATGGTAGTTTTTTACGCATAATTCTGATACAATTTTATTCCAAAATGAACTTGCAAACTATAAATTATAAATTTAGATAGACCAATTCAAATAATTTAGGTATCCTACTCCATGACATCTATTTGGCTTTTTATCTACTCCAAAACAATAACTGAAATGTGTTTGCTCAGAACTTGAACTTGTCTAGAACTTGAATTTAAACCCTAACCAAGTCGACGATTTAAAGTCACGCTGTTTTAAGTCCTCGACTTAACGATTTTTGATAAATCCTCGACTCGGAAGGAGGCGAGAATCTAATTCAAGTCCTGGACTTATAAGCCCTTCACTCAGAAAGCGAAATGATGAACTCCAGGGTCTAACGTGATCTCTAAACTCCAGAGTCTATTCAAGTCCTCGACTACGTTAACGCTCTGACTCGGAAAGCCAATTTTCTGACTCCAGAGTTTGAAACCAGTTGAAGTCTAGAACTTAGCTAAATCCCGAGCTCGGAAATCGGCCCTAAGTATCAGGTTAGATCTGTGGTTGCGATTCTGTCAGTGTCCATGACTTAACCCCATAAAGCAAATTCCGAAATTGAAACTTTCATGACAAGACGAAATTACTAATTGAGAAAAATTATGTTTTTGATGTAATGGAAGCATTTGAAAGTAGTGTTATTAAAATTAGTGAAAATTAGAACATAATACTTTATTTGCTGGCTGCCTAGTATAGGCTACGGAAAGCTTGAATTTTTTTTAACCGATGGACGAGGTGAGGATCTTTCTCAGGATTGGGAACTGCCTAGCTAGCATCCCAGCCTGGGAAAGATAGTTTCCAACACTCGTTCCTTCATTATGAGTGAGTCCCAAAATTAATCTTACTCAAATGACAAGGGGCGATCAAACTTTATTTGCATAACGAAAGGTTTTTTGTTTCATTGTACCATTCCAAATTTCTTTCAATGTTTTTTGTATTATGCTAGGCAGCCAGAGTATAGTCAAAATTGTTGTGAACAATGGTGGAGAAAGTGTTTAAATATAACAAACTTTCATAGAGTAAAAAATTAGCCTGATTTAACCACGTCTACTCTTTGGTAAAAGCAGTTTTATAATACTGAATCCACCCGAGATATTACATTGATAACTCGTGTATACATATTGTGTATGAAATGTAGAACAAATTGGTTTTTTAAATAATTATAAGCCTGAATTTTTCTGCTGAAATTCTTCAGTTCTGAACATACGCGTGCATCGACAATGCTGTTTAGTACAGTAGAGTGGCTAGGTGAAGTGAAAGGGATCAATTTAGAGAGCTTCCTTTATCCATAGTAGGGAGCTTTTGTCATCATTGGACTGTCGAGTCTGTTATTTTTGCAAAGGCATAGATATCACTCCGCGAATCATACCTTGGCTTCATATCATTTCAAAGCCTTGCAGGCAAAGCTAGCGGACGTAAACCTGTACATGGGCCTGGACTGAAAAGGATTTTGAAAGAGTGCGGAGTTGGAAAAGAATAGTTGCCGTATCTGCTTTTTCCAGTGATATACAAGGATAGCAAAATAATGTTGATCAGATGAATACTTTATAACCTGAGTCTCATCACAGTTATTCTTCATTTCAATATATTGGAAGGATATACTGAAAGAATATTGAAATAATATGTAAAGTATATGAACATGTTATGACTTGCATCCTAACATTGTTGGAAAATGGAGCTGATACTGGCCTATTGTGTGTATTGTGTTGATGGAAAAACTTTCTCAAAAATTCAAACCAGAAACTTTTTTTTTATCACTATTAAATTTTATAAAACTTTTAAGTGAAAAAACACTCACATTATTTGATGTGGCGACGTCCGTTTCGTGCTGGTATCGCACATTTTCAAGCCAAACAGGAACTGAAGTGTTTTAGGTTATGAGGGTGAAATTTGGTTGGGGTGGAGGGGAGTTTTGGTGGTTAATGGAGGAGTATTTAAATGAGTTTGTCAAACAGGGTGGGGAGGAAAAGTTGATTGGTCATTTAGAATATTGCTTGGCTGTTGTTTGGTGTGTTTGTATATTTCAAACTGTTCTAGTACATTTAATTTTCTGTTTTGTGGGAATAGTGGAGTATTTCGAGGTTTTTGTCTATGTCAGGGTGTGTGTGGTCAGAGGAGATGATGTTGTCTGCAAAGGTGGAATGGGAGGACGGATGGGTTATGGCTCTTGTGTGTTCTTTGAATCTTATATTGAAATTTCTAGCTGTTTACCTATGTAGAATTTGCTGCAATCTCTACAATTAGCTTATAAATTCCTGGTCTATTGTATTGATTTTGAGAGGTGTTGTGTGGGGACAAAAGTTTTTCATTGAGTTTTTTGTTCTGTATGCAACCTTGTATTTTATTTTCTTGAATGATGCTGCTATTTTGTATTTTTATTGTTGTGGTATGTGAGGGTGACGAATGCTGTATGATTATCAGTGTTGTATTTGTCAGAGTTTTGTGGATTGTTCTTGTGTTTTTAATTTTTTTTTTTTTTTTTTTTTGTAGTAGTTTGTCAATCATTGAGTTTGTATCCATTTTGTTGTGCAATATATTTTATGTGTGCAGTTCAGTGTTGTAATCTGTGGTTGTCATTGGGATATTTATTAATCTGTATAGCATGTGGTTGTAGGCTGCAATTTGTGTTGGATAGGGTGATTTGAAGTGCAATGGATTGTGGTGTCGGTTGTTGTGGGCTTTCTGTATATTTGAATGTTTTGATGATTGGTTCTTTTTTGATGGTGATATCCAGGAATTTATGCTGTGTTGTTTCTAATTCAAGTGTGAACGTCAAATTTGGGTGTATGCGGTTGAGGTGGTGTGTAGTGTTTCAAGTTGTCGTTTGTTCCCCCTGTATAGTATTAATATGTCATCTACATATCGGAACCAAGTGGTCATTCTATTGGATTGGATGTGTGATTTGGATCATGGTTGTGTAGGAGTGTTTTTGTTCTATAGTGTGAATGAAAATCTCTGCTAGAATGCAAGATATGGGTGATCCATAGGGAGGCCATGGGGTTGAAAAAAAATTTACTATTGAATTCAAAATAGTTTTGTGAGGTTACAAGTGGGTAGAGTTATTATTTCTTGCATAATGTCTTGTGGGGTGTTGTTTGATTGTAGCATATCTTCTAGGTATTTTATTGTCTCCTGTATAGGTACATTGGTGTACAGATTGGAGATGTCAAATGAAGCCATGTTGAATATGTGGATCTGGATTTTTTGCAGTTATTTTTTAGTTCTATGTTGTTTTTACAGCAGTGTGTTCATGGATGTTAATGTTGTCTTATTGTTTTATCTAGATGTTTTGCTAGGTGTGGGCCGGCTTGTATGTGGTTTGATTAGAGGTCGAATGGGTACATCAGTTTGTGGATCTTGGGTAGGGCGTTCAATTTGGGGGCTGATGGTTTATGTTTTTGAGGTGTTTTTTGTGTTTGGTATGGTATAATATGTTGGGTCTGGTTGATGGCATTCTTTATTTGAGTCTGGTATTTGAGAGGGGTCATGTTCTAGTTCAATAATTTTTGTTTGTGTGAATTGCTCTACTTTGAGTTTAGATCATCTTGTTTCATTATCACAGTGATTTGTCCTTTGTCAGCTGTAGTTATGACTAGGTTATGTTCTTGTTGTTTTTGTTGATATTTTTCATGATTTGTAGTCAGCATTTGATTGATTTTGTGTTTTGAAAGTGTTTGGTTTCGGGCTATGTCTTGTCTCAAGTATTCTTGATTCTGGTATGTGTGTTTTGTATGGCTGTTTCGGTATCAACTTTTTTTTATTTTACAGTTACATCATCCTCACGATACTAATTGAAATATTTTAATGACTCACACACTATACCACTACTTAGTGTGAGAGACTGATTAATATATGACAAAAGTGTTTAAAAACAAGTTATGAATTTGAATATTAAATATATCATGGTTGAAATTTGTCAAACGGGTAGTTGCTCCACATTTCGAGAATCTTATTCAGCTCACGGTTGACTAAAAATAGCACTGCTAGTTCTGAAAAAAAACAAACATTTTTTATATTATAAGTTTGATAAATCAAATCAAATAATTCATTGTCACACAACATTAAAATGTTACAACAACGTCATTAATAACACAGAAAACATCAGTTGAAAATCGATTACAACGAAATCTTCAACCTTATATAAACATTCATTGACCAGTGTTTTTTTAAATATTTACAGTAACTATTGAAGCTCATTCTTTTGATATTTCCAGGCGAAGCGTTATATAGTTTTATTGACATGATTGTATTGCCAGTTTTTTTGAGAACTTGTAAATTGACAATACTTGACTCATATTATTCCTATTTCTAGTGTTATGTTGGTATATACTACAGTTAACATCATTTCATTTTCAGTTTTCTTCACTGAGATCAAGAATGACAATACTACAAGATGGCAGTGTTGATAGTCCGAGTTCAATAAAAATGATTTGCATGGAGTACGAGAGCCATATGGCAAATATATTCTCACTGTTCCTTGACATTTGAACAAGATGTCAGTATCTGATTCATTTCCCCACAGCTGGATTCATATAGCAAGAGGATAGAATGGGCAAAATAAACACTCATTGGAACAGACATATCTACAATATTTACATACCGTAACATTCGTAGAAGGAAGATGCCCTTGTTGATTTTCTATATATGTATATTATATGGCATTCCCAAGTCAGGTTGGTATCAATTCTCACGCCAAGAAACTTAATTGAGTTTATTCATTAATTTTCCTGTCATAGCTAAAAGTTATATCCTCTGTTTTTGTGGAATTAATGCTCAAATTGTTTGCTGCACACCAATCTTCAATTTTAGAGGTATTATTCAATATGATAGAATACAAATGATCTTTATTCTTATTAGCTACTTTCAAACCTAAGTCATCTGCAAACGAATATAAAGCACTATCGTCATTACAAGAATCAAAAATATTAGGCAAATCATTACGGTAATATAAACAATGAATAACAGTGAACCAAGAATGGACCCTTGTGGCACACCGTATTTGACTATTCCACCTCTAGAATACTCGCCATTTTTTTAAAACATACTGTACTCTATTTGTAAGATGGGAATAAAATAGCATGATCAACAGTTTAAAACGCTTTGGTCATATCAAAACTTCTAAATTTGACATATTTATGGTTTTCCAGATCGTTGATTACTTCTTTTACAAGCCTCAAAACATTGTCGCCTGTACTACGATTTCTCCTAAAACCATATTGGTTATCAGAGAGTAGTCTATATGTTCAAAATAAGCTGTTAATTGAGCGTAAAGAAGTTTTTCAAAATTTTTGATATTATGTAAACTATACATATCGCCTATTATCATAGTCGATCTATCACCTTTCTTATAAACTGGTATTAACTTGCCTTTTGTTCAAATCATCCGGAA
>NW_024090715.1:0-25640 GCF_014356525.2 Nilaparvata lugens
TCATGCAATAAAAATTGAATTTTTCTATCTATTAAATTTATGTGCAATTTCAAAAACTATTCTTTATATATATTAAACTTTCTGTTGAGATATTTCCCTTGAATTATAAAGCTAAATCAAAAGTAATTTTGATATTCTATACTTTGAAATATTGTTTGGAAATGTATAACAAATGCTATTGAAGAATTTTTATAATAATTTTCAATATTATAGGATGACATGTAATGTTTTTATAGAAAAAACTGTTACTGTTCTTGAATTTAATTTCAACAATTTGCATTTGTTTCAATGTAATTTTTTTCTTCAAATTCTCAAACAGTAAAATTTTTTATGTCAAAAGGGGGGTATTTGTAATATACATTTTTTCTCAATTAAAATCAAACCTTCAATTTGAGATCTATAAAACTTGTTAGTAAATATCAGAGTAATCAATTGCGGACACTTTTAACTGAGAATTTATCATAAATAATTGTGTTGCACATTCCATGGTATCACCGAAACAGAGTTAACAGAATTAACAGATCATTATAAATAGCATAGGGGATGAATAAATTTAAAATAACAGTTTCGAAATAAAGTTTTATTGAGAACAAATGTAAAATGTAAATTCTAAACTTGTAATTTATAATTTTTGGAATTTAATATCGATGACATGTTCATAACGTCGTCACTGTTTTTGGCTTCATCTAAAATGCTATCTTTGTAGGCCCTTCTCTGAAAAATGGTGGCTGGCTATGGAAATTGTTTTGTGCTCTCTGAATATTTTTCTGTTTAATTGAAATTTTCAATGTTTTAATTTGAGATTTGAACAGTTTTATGGTGTTCTAATTTTGTATAATTTGATTTGTGTGTCTACAAGCCTATAGCCATTGTTTTCAACTATATAAATGGATAGTATTTTAGCTTGTAATGATGCTATATGTTTAAGTGTTGTAAGGTATTGTTTTGTGGATTTGTGTTGTATATTGCCAAAATTCTTATGAAGATTATAAGTTGATTTGCTCTGAAAACTGGATTTCCTATTCATTCGCAATAGATCCATTAATAATTTATCAAGATTTCTCGTCGTTCACGTAGTCGCTGATCGCACGGTCTCTCGGGTTTGGAGGAGCTTGGTTTTGCTGTCCAAGTCATATTCGTTCGACCTTTCAGGCAATTCGTTGTCGTTCACGTAGTTGCTGATCCGTGTGATTTTTGAAGTCGCTTAGTTTTGTAGTCCAAGTGCTACTCGATTGCCGGCTCTCTGGCGACTCGTCGTTCATGTAGTCGCCAATCTGTGATTCTGTAGTGTCTTGGTCTCGTAATCCAAGTCCTACTCGATCTGCAGTTTGGGAAGGAGGCGCAGTGTAGTCGCTTATCTGTTGCAGCAGGTTGGCGCCCCATTACTGCTTAGTAGAAAAGTTCTTAATCTGTTGACGAAATTTACAATATATTATTATTTAGATCTAATTTCATTCTTCAATGAAATGTACAACGGAATATCACATGATTATTGAACATTTTAATCTTCATTTCTATCAAAGTTGTCTCTCTCATAGTAGGGCTTCAACCTGTTGATATGTACAATTTCGTGGAACGGTTGTCCACGCCTTGAGTTAATTATTTCGAAGTTCTGAGGAGACAATCTTTTTGTGACTTTGAAAGGTCCACGGTAAGGTTGATTCAATTTTTACAGGAGTCTGGTTGTGCTTGAGGGTAGGCAACTAGAACATTTGTTCCTGGTTGGATACTCAAGTCTCTGTATTTCTTGTCATGGGTTTCTTTTTGTTTCTCCTGAACCTTACTCATAATTTCAGGCAAACTTTTTCTGATTGCCACTAACTCATTGAGGACATGCATCCTGTCTTGCTTGATTGCACTCGGCAGGAAGGCTATGTCTAATGGGCTTAGTGGATGGAAACCGTGGAGTAGGTAGAAAGGAGAATAACCCAGAGAACTTTGCTTTGAAATATTATAAGCAAAACAGATGTGACGAATATTGGAATGCCAGTTATTTTGTTTAATGTTTGAATAACACCTAAGCATTGTAACAAGCGTGGCATTATAACGTTCTGTTACTCCCTGAGTTGTGGGCATGTAACTTGATCCAAATTTTTGGGAAACTCCAAGTGATAAACACATCTCTTTGATAAGTTCAGCTTTGAAATTTGTACCATTGTCGGTATGAATAGTTCTGGGTAGACCATACAAAGAGGCGAAATTCAAAATGAAAGTTGCTGTATGTTAAGCGTCTATTGCAGTAGTTGGTTCGCAATACGCAAACCGTGTTGTGCGGTCTAGTGCCACAAAATATATTTATATCTGCCACCCGATAGCGATAAGGGCCCTACCGCATCAATTCAGACGGTGCTTAGGGGTTGATCCGTGATTGCTATTAGGTGCAGTAGCCCTACTGGCTTTTCTCTGCTCGTTTTGGAGATTTGACAAGTTGGGCAAGATTTAACATAGTCTATTACATCTTGGCGCATGGATGGCCAGTAGTACTTGTATTTTATTTTCGACAAGGTCTTATCAATCCCAAGGTGAGCACCATAATTTATATCATCATGATATTGCTTTAGTATTTGCTGAATAGCACTACCTGGTACTGCCAAGAGGTATTGCAGCCCTGTTTTAGTTTGCTCTTCATAAAAGAGAATATCATCGCGTGAGTATAGTTGTGTGATTTTCGCGCAATTATTTTATCTGCTTTATCTAGATCAAATTGAGCATTGTATATCTTACTCAGGAAAGGATCCTGTTTTTGCAGTAATCCTATATTAACAGTCAAAATATTGTTTATATTTTGCCATTCTTTTTCAATTGTTTTTTCTATTGGCGCTCTGGAGAGGGCATCAACTAATTGTAACGATTTTCCAGGCTTATATACAATTTCAAAGTCGTATTGTACCAATTTCGCAGCTAACTTCGCTAAGCGTGAATTTGGTTCTCGTATGCTTTTGTAATATTGAAGACTTGCGTGATCAGTTATTACTTGAAAATGTTTGTTAATGATTAGCGATATGAAAATGATTCACACTGTAAGTTATGGCAAGCATTTCCAAGTGAGTAGCGGGCCAGTCTTGTTCATTGTTAGTAAGTCTGCGAGATACGTAAGCTACTGGTTTTATTATACCATCCGTATCTTTCTGTGCTAAGCAGACAGCGATCCTATGGAACATGCATCCGTAATAACATACGTATCTTTGTTATCACAGAAGTGGGATAGTATTGGCTGTGTCATTAAACAATTTTTCAAGTCATCAAACGCTTTTTGGTGGCTCTCGTGCCATTCAAATTTGGCGTCTTTATGAGTCAATTGTGTAAGAGGGTATGCTCTTTTGAAGAGACAGGGAATGAATTTCCTATAAAACGATGTAGCTCCAAGAAATCTTCTAACTTCAGTTACATTGGTAGGTTTTGGCATATTTTTTATAGCCTCTACATTTTCCGGAAGTGGCGAAATTCCCTGGTCTGATACCATGTGCCCAAGAATTTTCAATGATTTTTAGCAAATTTTGGATTTTTCGGGGTTTAATTTCAGATTTGCTGCTCTCAGTCTTCTAAACACTTCTTCCAGATGTTTCTTGTAGTCATCAAGTGTAGAAGACATGATATAGATATCATCAATGTAAATAAGAACGGATTTGTACAAGATGTCTGAGAATAAGTGTGTCATTCCTCTCATGAATGAGTTTGGGGATAAATTCAACCCCATAGGAGCGCATTTGAAACTAAAAAGTCCTAGAGGTGTATTAAAGGCTGTGAGGTGTTTCGACTTTTCAGCTATTCTCATGGAATAAAAGGCTGAAGTTAAATCCAAGGTTGAGAGGAATTTTGCAGAACTTAAAGCTCCCAATATTGTAGAAGGATTTGGAAGAGGATATCTATCTTTTAGAATCTTATTGTTGAGTTTTTTATAATTTACTACAAGACGAGGCTTGTTATTCTTGTTATGCACTATAAATGTGGGTGAGGCATAATTCGATTTGGTTTCTTCGATTACGTTTGCTTTTAGAAGTCCTTGAAGGATTTCATTCATTTCTTCTCTTTCTTCAGTAGCTAGTTTATATGGAGGCGAAAATATAGGTGTATCATCTGTGAGGTTGATTGTTATACTGGTTCAAGAGTTGACACCGGAATATCATACTTATGTTTCGAAAATACATCTGTGTATTTCGTAATTAATTTCTCAAAATCTTTATAATCTGTTCCCTTCAAGTTGGGATTTACATCAATCTTTTGAGTATCATGAATTATAATATCTATATTTTTCTTTTCTTTGTTTTGTTCTTGAATGTTATATACTGATTCAACAAGAGGATCCTGTGTTATAGTATTCTCTGTAATACTATTCTTAATATCTTTAATATTTGAGCTTTGAATACTTATGTATCCAATGCATGCTCTGATTTTTAAAGAAACCATTCTTTGTGAAAAATTGTAGGCAATGCATTTCATTTCTGTTTCCGTGACTTCCTGAATCGCGAAATTGACTTTTTCTCTATTAAGATACATCTCATTTGGTGTGAAATGCACGATCACAATTTTTTTAACATTCCAGATGTTTCTCACTGAAAATTCAGTAGAGTCATGAGATTTTATAATTACACCCGTCGGTAACCGAATAGATTGAGATTCATTGTAATCTGTATTGGTTACAACAGATTCATTAACAATGGGCGAAAATTTCGCTGTATAAGCTGTCTCGCTGAGAGTGCCGAGTGCTTGCCCATTGGAAAAAATCAAAGTTTTACCTGACGTGTTGAAAACGTCAATTTGATAATCTTGCTTCGCGATTGTTCTTACTTGGAAACAAACGTCGCTATCTTTGCACAAGGTTTTATGCTAAGGATTGAAAATCCTAAATTCATTGTCTGTTGGAAAATTAGACAATAGCAAGGGAATAGGATATGATTCGGCAGGCTGTATTCTAATATCTTTTTCCGTGTAAACTGAATACGCGACAGAAACTGGCCTTTCTGAATGGGAATGTGATACTTACTGTCTCTTCACTCGTTCTCATGAGAATCGTTAGATCTTTGTTCAAAATAATTTTCTTACAAGAGAAATCAATTAGAACATTATTTTCTTCCAAAAATCGATTTCCTAAGATTATGTCTGTCGATAACTCTTGTACTATGAAGCATAATTGAGAAAAGAGTTTTTCTTGAATTGAGAATTTAACTTCTGCAATTCCAAGGAATGGAATCTCTTTTTGATTTGCAGCGTACAAAATCATGTCAGGCTTTTCTATTATATCATTTTCTTGTACCAAGTGCTTTCTGGCTAATGATATATTTGATCCAGTGTCAAAAAGGATGATAATGTTTCGTTTATTTGACATGGCTTTAATGTGGACAGCCGAATCTATTTGATTGCATGCTTCGGTGATTTTGGAGCTGGAAGGATGTTTGTTTGACAAATATGATTGAGGGTCTTGTATTAGATGTATCAGATTTTCTATTTTGTGAATTATTCCCGGTTTCTTTTCCATTGTGTTTAACGGTTTGTTATCGAGTGAATATTTATGTATCATATTGAGTTGGAAATCTTTGAGGCTTGCTATTTCGTCATCTTGTGAGAAAGCTTCTAGAGTTCTGTACTTCAAGTAATAGTATAAGACATTCAAAAATTTTTCTACATTTGTGCAGAGATTGTGTTCTTTTGACTTTTCTTCTATGCGTATCACTCTTTTGATAGTCAGGTGTGAGTTGTTGGGGCCTTGAGGTAATAACTGTCGAACTTCAACTATTTTTTCAGTCAATCTTGTTATTTCTCTGCTAAATGGGCAAGTGGTTTCATCATAGATATAGAAATTCCTTGTTCTATTATCACTCACTGAAATTGAATCGTTATGCTGGACTATCGTCGCATTGTTTGCTTGTGAGTTATGAAAAAAATCCATAAGTGGCGCAATGTTACATTTTTACTTATCCATTGTGGTAGTGATTCGTCATCAGAGTCAATCATGTGTGATTTGGTCATTGAATACCTGAATTTGAGTTGCTATAGGGAAAGCATAGTTGTTCATTATGTAGTCAATAATGTGTGACAGATTCAATTTATTCATATTATCTTCCATGCGTAGGGGTTGTTGTAGTATTTGGGATTTAATTTTAGTTGGGTCTGTGTTGCATACCTGTTTCAATGGTTCTTGCTTATGATTTGGAAGATCCGATTTATCAGTTTTTTTCACGTATGTGTGTTTTCCATTATTTTTAACATCGTGAGATTCCTGTCTGGTATCGTGTGATGACATAATAATTTTACTATCATTTTGGGTGTTGACGGGTTGACAAGATTGTTTTGATGCAGCTAGAGCGTAGGTCATAGTATTCTTTTGCTCTTTAATATTTACAGGACATCCGTTATTCACTACGCTAGTGTTTTTGGATGTCCTATTTATGCGTTTTTTGAATTGGCATTTCTCAATTTATTGTAATAACAACTATCTGTGCTGTGACCCTGCTTGTTACATATAGCACACGTTACTTTCTTTTTCTCTTCTGGGTTGGTGAGACCGTTATGAAAACAATCTTTTGATGTGTGATTGGTATAATGGCAAATTTCACAAGGTGTTTTATTTTCAGAGGTGCGCGCTTGTTCCTGTTTTGGCTGTTTATTGTAGCCGTTCTGTTCTCTGCAATTTATATTTCTGAAATCCCCGTTATGGAATCTATTATAAGCCTGTTGGTTGGGATTCTGGTTCCTAGTTGTGATATGATTGTTATTTTGGTTGAGGTACCCAGTTTTCTGATTTTCATAAAATCCCTGGTTCTGTGTTGTTTCTGGTTGGTTGCTGTTAGCTAGACATTTCATGTTTAATAAATGAACGTGTTCAGTTTTCTGGATTAATTTCTCCAATTTTTCTGTTAGTTTGTTCATTTTTTCGGTTTGGACTTCTGGTTTTTGAGTTTGTTCGAAAGTTTTGCTGATAGGCTGTGTAATCCCTAGTCGATCATCAGTCATGAACGACTGATAGGGTCAGTTCCTATTTTTGAATGTTTTCCTCAAGCTGTTTCATTGTGTTATTTGGTAACATGCATATTTTATCGAGTATGTGAGGTAAAAGTCCTCGCATTATGTACCTCACTTTTCGCGTTTCACCCATTTGTGGATCTATGTGTCTACACAAAAATTTTATGTGTGCCATGTAGTTCTGTATTGTTTCTGAACGAGACATTTTTCTGTTTGCAAGTTCGATTTCGAGTTTTTCAATGTGTGCTACTGGTTCAAAGTATTCTGTCATTTCCTTTTGTACGTTTCCGTAATTTAAAGTATTTTGTGTTTGTAATCTGTCACTTATAGTGTCAAAGTAGTGCGGCACTACCTTTTAGATAGAATGGTAAGTAGAGTAAGGAATCTTCTGAACTCCATGAATTTGCCTTTGAGGTCCTATTAAAACTACCGTACCGAAAAAGTCATGTATGTTTTCGTGTGGTGAGGCAGAATAGGTTGGTGGTGTGATAAAAGGCCTCTTTCTGTCAGCCATTTCGGTTTCTGTATCTGAATTTTTACAAGTGTTTTGGTTGGGATGCAAGAATTCGTATAGGTATTAATTGTTTCGGTTTGAGTGTAAGAAACTGTAGTGAAACGTTCTGTTTGAGTAGTACATGAATTTGTTTTAATTGGTTCAGGGGGAAAAATACGTTAGTTTTACTGGCAGAAGGTGTTAATAGTTTATTTGGTGTATTTTCAAGGCTTTGTTCTCCTGCGCTTGCTGGTCTGAAATTTCTTCTTAGGTGGTTTTCAAGGACATATAAATTGGAATAGCTATCTTTCAACGTATCTGACAGTGGGACTCGATCTATAATGTATTGAATCGCTCTATCACGCTCTTTCTGATATTTTAAAATATCATTGAAACTTTCTTTAATAAGACGAAGATTTGAGCGGACAAACTCAAGATCAGCGTTAGCGGGAATGTAAAGATTGTATTCTTGCGATAATTTTTTTGCTGTTTCCAAATTAATTTTGGAAGTTTGAACAGTACGCAAGTCAGTTAGAGTAGTTGAGGACATATTTCTTAGCACAATTCAAAAACGAGATACATTTTATATATATGTATAACATGCAGTATAGCTGGATGATTGATCTAGGTCAGGCACGAAACAATAGAGAACAATAAAATACCAATAAGGAATAACTGTAGGATGACTCTTCTCACGCTCATGGCGTTGACTGCTATTCAATGACAATATATATAATAATAATTCAAATAAAAATGTATATAGCATTTGCACTCAATATTTCATCAATTAGTGGGCTCAGATAGTTAATAGCCTTGGCATTGAAATGACACATTCATTGAAAACACAACTTACTTCGAAATAACAATACACTTTCTTCCTGTAATAAAAAATTCATTCAAAATGGTTTGCTATTATGTATTGGAATTAATTCACTGATCAAACGCCAGTTTTTAGTTCTATTTAATTTAATTTGATTACAAGAACTTTTGATTTGAGTTTTGCAAACATTTGTGTTTTATATAATTTGAGGGACAGGGAAAGTCCAACATTTAGCGTTAGATTAATCTGCTCTAATGTTTTTATTATTACCTTATTAATTTATTTGTGTAATGCAGAAATAAGCTCGGCGTAACCTCCACCATTTGTAACATTAAATTGTTTGAACAGTAGTATCCATCATTTGTAATAAATGATTGGTGACCTGTTTGGTAAGAGTAATAAAAGGGGGCGATCCACCAGTTCCCATACGGGAACACTGTAATATTGTTGTTGCGTAGCATTTGATGGTAGAGCAAAAGCAGTTGGTTTTTTTATATTATCAACTAGATGTTCTTTGGAATTTGAAAGGAAAACATTTATATTAGGAGTCAGATTTATTTTATTGAAATGAAGAGATTAATGTGAGATTTAAATGTGAATTTTAACATATTTTGTTTTTTTAAAATTAGTTATGCTACAACTATTCTAATACAGAACAATTAAGGAGGGCAATTTTAAATTAATAAGACAGACAATTTGAGCATTTAATCAATTTTAAAAATTTTAAATAAACTATGTTGCCAATGATTTTACAAAACGTTAGACAGAAATGTGTTGTTTTTTATTCAAACAAGTTATTTGACGGTTCAAAGAACATTATTCATTTATAATTAATTTGGAATTTCTAAAATCAAAACAATATAGAAAAAATAAATTGAATGTGGAATGATACCGTTATACAGTTGATGTCCATCCTGAGTTGCCATGGTCTGAATGGAGAACCAGGGGATGTCCATCCACGGGTCAGCTCGGTCTGTCTCAGGAGGTAGGCGATGAAAAAGTGTGAAATTTTACAGAAAGAAAAGTGGAAAGCTTTTTCCACTAGCTGGCTGGAGGGGAGACTAGAATGCTAGCCCCACTTCTACCTCTCCTCAGCGTTTTTAGTCTGTCAGCCAAAACTGTCTGATCAGCTTTTAGTTTTTAAAGTTGAAAAAAATTTATTTCTCTTCTTAGGGAAGAAACTGATGTTTTGGGGTTTGTCAAACCTTCTGGTTCATGACTATATATATATATATATATATATATATATATATATATATATATATAATATATATATATATATCTATACTTATAAAAGGCTAAGCCCCGACAGACTGAAATCACACCACAGCCCAAACTACTGAGCCTAAAAACTTGAAATTTTGCACGATTGTTTATGGTAGACTGGAAACATCCACTAAGAAAGGATTTTCAGAAATTTTCCCCCCTGAGGGAGCTGGGGCCCCCAAAATTTTGTACTTTTTAACCGCTCATTGCACAGCAAAGTCATGAGGAACTTTTTTGTTCAGCTACGAAAAAAAAATTGATCTATGCAGAAAAATTTCGATCGGGAGCACAGGGGGGTCCAGGAGAGGGCATTTTTCGAAAATTTTTATGTAAAATCACACTACAGCTCAAACTAATTGTCCTACAGACTTGAAACTTTGCACAAATATTCTTCAAACATGCTAGACGCGCACTAAGAACGGATTTTGAGATATTTTGCCTCTAAGGGTTTCAAAGGATGAAAAAGGATCCTATTAAGTAAGGTTATGAACATGGTAAGTTCAGTGCCATATGGGAATGAGATAACTTATTAATTGACATGTGATATTCTAACATATGTTGTAATCATTGGAAATAACAAAATAATATGATAGAAATTCAAAAAATAACATCTGTTCTATTATTGCTTTCTACCTGATTCCACTCAACCTCAATAATATTGTTCTGATGATAATTGATAAATATGTTTAATAATATTATTATTGATATTATAAAAGTATTGTTTTGATAATTAATTATTATCATTAATATTATAATAGTATTGTTTTGGTAATCAATAAATATTTCTATTTTCACAAACTCTGTATATTAATAATGGTGGATGTGAAACAGCTGCATCAAAGACATTATCTCAGAAACATATGTTCAGGAAAACCATAGTTTTGAACTTCGTTTTCCTGATGCAATGTATAAGCCTACACGTGGCATGTATTATTAATTTTTCAGCTAGAACAGTTTTTTGAGACTGCTAAATACGCGTCTACATTTTTATCAATGCTGTATCGGCAATATGAAAACGCATGCAGATAATATGTCTTTAAATAAAGGTGTTGATATCTACATGATAATTATTCTCTACCATTTTTATTCAATTAAAATTTCAAAATAATTCAAGCCCTTCTTATAATTATAATCTAGGAAGTTGATTTCAATTTCAAAAATCGGCAACTTTATATAAACCTTCATCCTTAAAGATATTTTTACTGTGTTTTTGAAAACTATACCCTAAAGATCTCTAACATATATATAATCAGTTATATAATTTTGTACCTGTTTAAAGCCACCACCCTTCTTCGAGATCTAAGATTCAGTTCTAAGGAATGATCCTGTGCCTAGTATTTATAACTCGCACTTTGCACTCGGGGCTTCGCCCCCGGCACCACTGAAAATGTTTTTCCGGTTTATAATTAATTTTTGGTTGAAACCTTTTCTTTCGATAGAATTATCCAATAAAACATTAGATAATTCTGAATTTATTTCAACTCTTCTCTCATGAATTATACAAAAGTCATTGTTTCGAAGAAGTAGTTGCCATGAAACTGAGAGACAAGGGAAAAGATAGGAAATGGTATTGAATAGAAAGAGATGGAGAAACAACAGCCAGCAAGTAGTGTGCCATCCAGGCCTGTTTTAAATTCTTCAAATTTTCATTAAGTCAAGTTTTAAAATAGACCCTTGCAAAGCACGGGTTACATGCTAGTCAATAATAAAGTTTTGATCAAGGAATAAGGGAGTGTTATTTCCATCGATTTGTAACATTCAGAACAGTACTGAACTGTACTCTGCACGACACTCCACAGCGTTTTCGGCCAACTGTACAGCAGTCAGTCTATCAGTGACTTGACTTGATGTCTTAAATGAGGAAGAGGCTGAACAAATTGAATAAAAAATATCATTGAGATTTACAATTTATTGATGAAAATATAAACACATCAAAGAATGCGTTTTTGCATTGCGGGTACTAGTGCAGGCAATGAATGCTCAAAATCGTTTATAGAAGGAAAAGTTAGGAAGACAATTTTTGACCCCGCGGATCTCTTTAGGGTAGTAAGGTGGTGAACATATCGAAAGTCCCCATCTCTACCCACTGTGCTGAGGGGTGGTGGTGGTGGTTCAAAAGTACAATTTTTTGGTTTCTTGCATATAACTCGAAAACTATACATCTTCCGGACATGACTATACAATAAAACATTGAAGCTTACATAATTTCCTGCAATATTCATTCCACGACTTTTTCTATATTTTCCATACTTTGAATAAAAAATATTCAAAAATTTGATTAAAACCTGTTATTCCAACAATTACATACTTTCAAGACCTCTCGAAAACTGTTGGAAATATCACAAAACTCCACTCAACAGGAATTGTAGAGAATTTATCAAACTTAATTTAGAGCAGTTATCTTGGTTGAACGCACTGTTGCAAAGATATAAGCGTGGAAGCAAAAAGCTAAAGAATGCGACATTTAAATCACCATCATCACTTCAAAAAATGGGGTAGGGATGGGGACTTCTGATATGTTCTCCTCCTAACTACTATCAACAACGCTGCGAAGTCAAAAGTTGTGTTCAAAACACTCCTTCAAAATTCCTTTGTCAATTGGTCAATTGTTGCAAAACTGGGAATTTCATATTCAACACTAGATAAAGCTGCTGCAAAATTCGTAGGGAAATGCGTAAAAGTGTGGAATTATACATCAAATTGAAGAGAATTTGATGCTCTATGAGCTCACAATTAGCATGGATTTCCTCCATACGTTTCAAAATTTTCATTTTGAATGTTGCATTCTTTTAAAGCTGCTACATTTTTCTCATCAAATATCTTAACACATAGCTTGACATTTTGCCTTTCAAGGGAACTTGGGAAGAGAACTTTTCTGTCGAGTGCAGGTGCTAATTTGATAACACTATTCGCTTCTGAGTAATGAAACGTTTTCAAGTGAGAAAAGCTTGCAGTCAGGATACTATCATGGTTAGCAGAATCTGGTATGTGAAAGGTTTGTTTTGAGTCAGTCTGATTCAACCAGTTGTTACGAATACATTCCAAGATAATATGTACTGAATCAAATAGTAGAAAATATTATGTGAGGGATCAATCTATATGTAATGCGTTCTGAGTCACAAAAACGAGTAAAATGTCAACAATATAATCAATTTTGATGAATTTTAGTTTTCAATCAACAATATCTTCTGATTGCTACAATTCAAATGTATAATTCAAAATCCCTTTGGGCGTGATTTTGTGCGCTCTCCGGTCTCAGGTTGAAGAGCACAAAATTACGCCCAGATGGATTTTGAATTGTACATTTAAAGTGTGACAATTAGAGGATATTGAAAATTTTGCATGGATTCTAGACTTTTCTAATGTATCCAAACGATTTATTGAAAAATCAAACTAAAATATATATTGCAAACACCATTGTATATACCGGTAGTGACTGGACTATAATGTTTTAAAGGGTAAAGGGTAGATTAGGTACCGTTAGTAGTTTGGTTCTTTCGGTACTTTCGATTTTTCTTCTAAGTTGCCTTTTTTGTATTATTCAAAATACATAGTTATAATCGTATAATGGTGCTACATTTTGATGAATAACATACTTTTGCACTTTTGAAATAATTGTTATTTGAGAATATTATATTTTTCCAATAAACATGTGTTTCAACCAGCAAGGAAAACCGGGAAAAACGTGATATATACGGGAATTTCCTTAGCATAATAATTTAGTGTAGAGAATGATTCAGAGCATGATTAACTCTGTATAGAGATTAGGTTAAAATTTTGTCAATAACTTCGGTCTAAACGCGGCTTAAGTCAACTCGCTAACGCTCATTCAATAAATGTAATTGAATTAAAAATATCTGAATAATAGTTACAGAACAGAGTTAAAACGAATATACAGAATGATTCATAATTATGGTGAAATAATTTAATATGTGATAGTAGAGGTAAAAATAAGAAAAAAGTTTCTATAAACATATATCCATAAACGCTGGGGTTCCTGTTCTATTATATGAGTCTATTCATTCTATTATTATTGTTTTTTCATGATAACAAATTATTTTGATTTTATAACTTTGGCATAGCTTAGTACTAATGATAATAACATTGTTGTTATTATTAGTACAAATGTTATTATATTATAATTATTATTATGACATTTAAAACAATAATAATAGAATTAATATTTTATAATATTACATTAATAGAATTAATATGATAATAACATTGTTGTTATTATTATACAGGGTGATTCATAATTATGGTAAAATATTTTGATACGTGATAGTAGAGGTAAAAATAAGAAAAAAGTTCCTACAAACATATATCCATAAACGTTTCATTAGCGAGCTATACAGAGTGAAAGATTTCGCCCGGAATTCAGTTCCTCTAGTAAAAATACACCGATGCTGAATTGTTTGGGGACTAGTTTTTGAAAAACTTATGCTGGATTCATATGGAAAAATATCTGAAAAATTGAATAAAACTAGTCTGGAAGCTGTAGTATGAGTAGTTTTTGAGAAAAAAGTTGAAATATGCAAAGAATCTAAGTAGAAAAACACAGATTTCTATGTTTGATGCCCAATAACTTTCTTTAATGACCAGTAAACAAATAATTTTTTCCAATAAAAATTGTAGAGAATTCAATTCTGAGAAAAATTATGTAAGCTGTGTAAACTAAATTGAATAAAAGTTGGATAAAATGTATTCTTATGTAGTACATTACACCACAAAATTTGAGGAGAGAACTAATAACTCATAGGTTGTAGCTGATTGCAAATAAAATATTTGGGTTTTTATGAAAAGTTTTCTATATGAGAGTAGCATATCTAAATGACGTTAAACTTATACCAAAATACTAGTAGATTATGCCATTAAGCCTGGGAGGAAGCTCGAACAGAAGTAGATGATCTCCTATGATTCCTGCCCAAATGTTTACTGAAAACTGATGTTGTGGAAGATTAGGATTGATGGCATGAGGATTCTCAGCTGCCCAAATATGTTAGTTGTGGACGTTAACGATAGCTGTTCTTGTAAAGTGTGCCTCGACGGTAAATGAAACGGTTGTTAAAAAGTTTGGGTAAACAAGTTTTACTAAAAACCATCGGCAAATACCAGCACGGGAAATACAGTCTCGTGGCAATAGAGTATGAACTTTCTGGAGGTGGTATGTATGTAATTGTTGCTCTTTTAGTATCCTTCAAATAATAGATTGATTGACATTAAACTGCACTGACAATTCTCTCGTGTTCTTCTCGGGATGTTCATGAATTTCATTAAGAACTTGTTATTCTATCTCAACAGTCTATCTCGGAGTATGAATAATGTCTAAAATTACCTGCCATTTTTTAACAAGTTAACACTTAACACAAAAGCAAAGTGAAATGGTTACAAATAACTGGTTAATAGATTAAACGAAAAACACAGCGCGGCTACAGTAGGCCTAACTTACAGTTTGTTTTTTTTGTTCAACAGTGAGCTAAAATATTTCTGAAAATAATTTCCAGCTGATAATTTCTTTTAAATATTTTTTTATTTAAAACAAAATAAATCAGCTGTTTTGGAACAGCTGTTATTAAAATCAATGTTCTATTTGCAATCAGCTACAACCTATGAGTTATTAGTACTGTTCTCTCCTCATAAAACAGCAAATTTTGTGGTGTAATGTACTACATAAGAATACATTTTATCCAACTTTTATTTTAAATTTAGTTTACACAGCTCACATAATTTTTTTCAGAATTGAATTCTCTACAATTTTTATTGGAAAAAATTATTTGTTCACTGGTCATTAAAGAAAGTTATTGGGCATCAAACATAGAAATCTGTGTTTTTCTACTTAGATTTTTTGCATATTTCAACTTTTTTCTCAAAAACTACTCATACTACAGCTTCTAGACTAGTTTTATTCAATTTTTCAGATATTTTTCCATATGAGTCCAGTATTATAAGTTTTTCAAAAACTAATCCCCAAACAATTCAGCATCGGTGTATTTTACTAGAGGAACTGAATTCCGGGCGAAATCTTCCTCCCTGTATAGCTCGCTAATGAAACGTTTATGGATATATGTTTGTAGGAAATTTTTTCTTATTTTTACCTCTACTATCACGTATCAAAATATTTTACCATAATTATGAATCACCCTGTATAATAATAACAACAATGTTATTATCATATTTAATTCTATTAATGTAATATTATAAAATATTAATTCTATTATTATTGTTTTAAATGTCATAATAATAATTATAATATAATAACATTTGTACTAATAATAACAACAATGTTATTATCATTAGTACTAAGCTATGCCAAAGTTATAAAATCAAAATAATTTGTTATCATGAAAAAACAATAATAATAGAATGAATAGACTCATATAATAGAACAGGAACCCCAGCAATTATAAGAATTCAATCATGGCAATATGTTCAATACCCTCTAGAATTTTATATAAAGAGATGATAATTTGGCCGGAGGATGATGATGATGACAAGGAGGAGAAGGAGGAGTAGGAGGAGGAGGAGAAGGAGCAGGAGGAGGAGGCGGAGTAGGAGTAGGAGGAGGAGCTTGTGGCTGTAGAGGGGTTGGTGGAGGTGGATGAGGATGATGAGGAGCCGATGACGAAAGGAGAAAGGTGAAAACGATGACGTCATAATCAGTGAGTTGCGAGTGAGCGATTTCCAAAGTTAGCCATTTCCAATTCTCCACAATTCTCTGGCCAGAATCAGCGAGTTCCAGAGTTAGCCAATCCTGTCGGCGACAGAATCAGTGAGTTCCTAGCCAGTCACTTCCACAACCACAGTTAGCCAAATTTCAGTTAGCCAATTCCGCGTTCCCGGTGAGGCGAGCAGTTAGAACAGAGGCAAGCAGCACGGCGAATGGTTCGGAGTACGGTACGGCGAATGATTAACAGCTGATTTTTAACATTATGAAACATATGCTCATGTTCGTTGAAAGGCAAGATGTGCGGAGGAGGAATGCACGGTTTGCTGCGCGGTTCGAGGTTCGGTTCGGCATGTGTGGACGCACCTTTAGTTGTTACAGGACATTTATACAGATCACAATCTATATTCTTCTTCTTTTTTTTCTTCTTCTTACTCCTCTTCTCCTTCTTTATCTTCTTCTTCTTTTTCTCCTTTTTCTTCTTCTTCTGCTTCTTCTTCTTCTTACTCCTCTTCTCCTTCTTTCTCTTCTTCTTCTTCTTCTTCTTCTTCTCTTCTTCTTCTTCTTTTTCTTCTTCTACCTATATCTAGAAGGCTAAGCCCCGACAAACTGAAATCACACCACAGCCCAAACTACTAAGCCTAAAAAATTGAAATTTTGCACAATTGTCTATTGTAGCCTCAAAACATCCACTACAAAAGGATTTTCAGAAATCTGCCCCCCCCCCCGCCTGAGGGAGCTGGGCCCCCCAAAATTTTTACTTTTTAACCGTTCATTGCACAGCAAAGTCATGAGGAACTTTTTGTTCAGGTACGAAAAAATCAGATCTATGCAGAAAAATTCCAATCAGGAGCACAGGGGGGTTCAGGAGAGGGCACTTTATTTGGTGACCTCCTATGTGCTTAGTCATGCAGCATTCATTATTCCGAAAACATATTATTCTTCTCAATCAATTGGTAGTAATATCTATCAGTAAAGTTTTCAATTGAAAAAAAGGTTATATCAGTGTTTCAAAGAAAAATATTCAATGTTTTCATAACTGTAGATTGTCGATATATGGTCCAGGAAATATGCGATGTACGGTGAATCACACAGAATTCCATATTCTTTCCATTTTAGGATGAATATAAGCTGAGCTAAATTCAAAAAATTGTAATTTTTTCTTTCATTCTTCAGTAATTAATGAATGCAATATGAATACTATACATATATACAATACAATATAGCCTATGTTTACTCTCTGTCATTAGGTGAATAATTTTTCCAACATTTTCCAGTTTCTCAATTATAAAGGAGTGATAATTATTTGTATAGGTCTTCTAAGGAACCATTATCAACAGCTGGTACCAATCAACTACACTTCAACTCCAAACTACCGTTTTAATACCTGTACACAATAATTTATCACAGGGTGATAATGTTTATTACAGCTGGTAACTTTAGATGCTAAATCATATTATCACAATATGATCTTGAATCATGATCATCTTTTCGTTCTTCAGTAGCCGCTCGGCCGAAAATTTCGAAAACATATGTCTGTAAAATGGATTAATAAATAATTATTATTAGCCCCCCTATTAAAATTTCTGTTCAGAAACCATCCCCAATATTCACACAACATATTCCCAAAGTTTCATGCCGTTATGTCAAGTAGTTTTCAAGTCTACAGGGAACCAACAAACATACAAACAAACACACAAACAGACATTCATTTTTTATAAATAGATTTCCATTCGGCTCAACTAAAAGCCTCTCTAAATGAAGGTAGAATGATAAGGATTCAGTTCTGTTGTTTCAACATTTTTTCAAATCACTTTCAAAAAGTTAATGTAGTACCTACTATTGTGTTTGAGACACTTCTGGCGCTATTATAGTTTCACCATTATTCTGTTCCACAGTCCTAATCTCTTGCAGTCGTTAACTATATCTATAATAATTATTATATAAAGTAAAGAGCTGGCTTATGCATGTACGGGATAGGAAAACTACTGGACTAATTAACTTGAAATTTTGCTTATAGATTCTTAATTAACCAAGGATGGTTATGGGCCTATTCTCAATTCTTCAAAATTTCATTATGTCAAGTTTTAAAATAGATCCTTGCGAAGCACAGGTTCTTGCTAGTATATATATATATATATATATATATATATATATATATATTATATATATATATATATATATATATATAATATATATATATATAGGAACTTAAAACTCTTTTTGAAGTTAGCCTCCCATATTCCTGTCTTGTCCCAATGCCTTATGAATCATAATCCTCAAGTTACAAGAACATTTTTATTGAAGCATTCATTATTGAAAAATTGAAACCCTGAATTCACATATTATCTGAACTGAGATATTGTTTTTAAAATTCATAATTTTGTTACAAGCAAATTGAATTGGATTGGATTTTCAAATGTACCGCCATAAAGAACCCATAAAATGGCCGCTCCTTAAGGAACACGAGTGTCATTTCCTGTATTTATAGCTCAGTGGATACAGTTACGGTAACCACGGTAACCGTAGCTCCAGTTTGCATTCCGGTTAAATTATGACTTCATTTGTGAATGCACCAACAAAATTCGTTTGTCACAGCACTCATTACTGGAGCTTACCTTGTCTAAATACAGCATTGTAATGCCTATTATATAATTATTATATCCATACATGCATTACAGTGCTGTATTCAAACAAGGTAAGCTTAGTGCATATATACGGATGTATGGTGTAACATATCTGAATAGAGCATAATTATTATATTGGAGCAGCTGAAAATTGAACACCAATTGAAACTGAAAGAATCACTTCTGAAGTTGTTTTCTAATCTATCTTTAGAGGTTTCGGGTACAGATCCCCCTACATCCAAAAAAAAGAAAAAAACGGGAGTTCAGGTAATAAATAGCATAGGTCTATAATGATTCGTTTGAAGGCTCTTCGCATAGCTTTTTCCTTAAACTCACTTTTTTTTGGTCACTTGGACTTATTTTTAATTACACCACCATGAGTACATTTGCACTTCAAATCATAATATTGTCACAAAGTAAAATTGTGACGGGAAAATGTTGCTAAATAAATATTAATATTATTAAAAGACGCTCGGCAATCAGCAAGCTAGCTGACCACGGAGATAAGGAGGGTACCAATGGCACACCATCTTCCACGCATCAAGAGGACTCTTACCGCCTTTGGCAGCGGCGCAACTCCATCCCCTCTACTTTGGGAGAGTATATAAACGCCGGACGAGCCCCAGAGCAAAGCATGCCGCTCCCAACCTTCCTGCTCCTTGTACAGTCGCCCGTTGGCTGCTGTACATCCCTGACCTCCTGTCCTTGTACAGCGGCCCATTGGCTGCTATACATCCCTGTCCTCCTCTTCTGATACAGCGGCCCATTGGCTGCTGTACGTCCCTCTCCTCTCATCCTCCCAGGGCACAGCGGCCCATTGGCTGCCGTCCCTTTCCATCTATCCTCCAGGGCACAGCGGCCCATTTTCTGCCATCACTATCCATCCATCCTCCCAGGGCACAGTGGCCTGTTGGCTGCCGTCCCTATCCATCCATCCTCCCAGGGCACAGCAGCCCATTGGCTGCCGTCCCTATCCTCTCATCCTCCCAGGGCACAGCGGCCCGTTGGCTGCCATCCCTTTCCACCCATCCTCCCAGGGCACAGCGGCACATTGGCTGCCGTCCCTATCCTTCCATCCTCCCAGGGCACAGCAGCCCATTGGCTGCCGTCCCTGTCCTTCCATCCTCCCAGGGCACAGCGGCCCATTGGCTGCCGTCCCTATCCATCCATCCTCTCAGGGCACAGCGGCCCGTTGGCTGCTAACCCTTACCATCCATCCTTCCTCTTTGTACTATACTGGAGCGGAACCGAGGCCGTAAGGCCAATACAAAATTACTTCGAAGTGGTGTCATCAGGGTAGAGAGTGACCTTCACGCCGTCAGAAGCACCAGAAGGTGCTGTCCACACCAGCTAAGGTACAAAGAAGGAAGAAGAGGAACTTCGACTTGCCTCCTTTCCCCGCCCACATTACGACTGAGCTAAGTTGTCCAGGAGCAACACCTGGGTATCAATCACCTATCTCTGGAAGTACTCAAGGTGTACGTGATAGATTTGCACCCAACGTGGGGCACGAGGCAACAAAGTAAGAATCATGAGCGAACAGGGCGTGTCTGATTTAGATGCTCAACATCAGGAGCTGACAGAGGATCAGTCGGTCAAGGACATAAACCCCGAGGTGATAACTGACCCCAGAGTTTCCTTGATCTATAAATTGAAAAAGGAAGAAGCATCAAATCTTCTACAAGATTGGGGCATAGTGTCATCTGGAACACTTGCTGAGCTGAGAAGGTTGTTAGTAGAACAACATAAGAAGATGGCTGTACGTTATCCCAGCCCAAGACCTGGAATAGTGAGCAGAAGCAGTGAAGAATCTGGACACTCAGCAACAGGTACTCATGCTGATGTTGGAACCAACATTCACACAAACCCCCTCATGGAGGCAGGGGCGGTATGTGACAAAGTAAGAAGCTGGAGACTGTCATTCGACGGCCAATCAGATGCTCCCAGCTTCTTAGAAAGGCTAGATGATCTACAATAAGCCTATGGGCTCACTGGCAACCAACTACTAGTTGCACTTCCTGAATTACTAGTTGGTAAAGCTACCCTATGGATGCGTAATCATTGTGACCAGTGGAGATCATGGGACAATTTTGTGAGAGATTTCAGATCACGCTTCTATACACTTACCTATGACAAAGACCTGGAAAATCTAATTCGGGCAAGGAAGCAAAGGGAAGGTGAGTCGTTTGATGAATTTCTCGAAGATGTACTGACACACATGAGGCATCGAGGAGGTTTCACAGACAAAAATAAATTACAGAGAGTGTATAAGAATCTCCTCCCATGGTACAAATTGTATATTCGGCAATCGGATGTTCATAGTATCAATAAATTAATTGGAAAAATTTGCGAGGGAGTATGAACAGATCAAAGCAGAGGAGAAACAGAATAGACTAAATTCGAGAGTTTATAACACTGAGGACATGAAAAAGATTACAGGAACCAAGGTTGGGACAGTGATAACCCCTAGAAGTAACAGACCCTCTATTAGCTAGTCTGAACCCATGTGTTGGCAATACAAGAAACCAGGGCATTGGAGATCACACTGTCTTGAAATCCCGCCATGTAAAAGGTGCAGAAAAGGAGCACTGAAATGTGTCTGTGATATGCAAAAGGAGAATAAAACTTCGAAAAAGACAGCAGTGATGCGAATGTACAGAGGATTCCTGTGATTGAAGAGTCATCAAGGGACAACAGACTATTTATTACCGTGACAATCACTGGTAAAAAGTGTCGGGCATTGCTAGATACTGGCACTGAAGCTAATTATATGAGTAACGAGGTCTATGAAGTCCTCCAGAAAATAGGGATGATATGGAAGGAGCCAGCACGTCACCAAGCATATTAGCCGATGGACGATCTACCCCATTAAGTGGGAAGCTGACAACTAATGTAACTATAGAACAAATCACAGTTCCACTAGCGGCGTCTATAATGGAAGTAGTATAATAAGGCGGGTCCTGGGACACAAGTGTCCCAGGACCCGCCTGTATCTAAAGGTCATCCAGGCGCCTCAAGGTCATCTAGGTCAACCACCCTAACCTCAAGGTCATCTAGGTCAACCACCCTAACCTCAAGGTCATCTAGGTCAACCACACCCACCTCAAGGTCATCTAGGTCAACACCCTAACCTCAAGGTCATCTAGGTCAACCACACCACCTCAAGGTCATCTAGGTCAACCCACCCACCTCAAGGTCATCTAGGTCAACCACACCCACCTCAAGGTCATCAAGGTCAACCACACCCACCTAAAGGTCATCCAGGTCAACCACACCCACCTCAAGGTCATCTAGGTCAACCAGACCTACCTCAAGGTCATCCAGGTCAACCACTCTAACCTCAAAAAAAAAAAAAAAAAAAAAAAAAAAAAAATTAAAAAAAAAAAAAAAAAAAAAAAAAAAAAAAAAAAAAAAAAAAAAAAAAAAAAAAAAAAAAAAATAGAAAAAATAAAAAAAATAAAATAAAAAAAAACAAAAAAAAATAAAAAAAAAAATAAAAAAAATAAAAAAAATAAAAAATAAAAAAAATAAAATTAAAAAAATAAAAAAATAAAAAAAAATAAAATAAAAAAAATGAAAAAAAAAATTAAAAAAAAAAAAAAAATTAAAAACACATAAAATCGGGAAAAAAGGGAAAAAAAGGGAAAAAAAAAATTCCCTCCAGATCCTGAACTGGGGTATAAAAGGAGTTGTTCTACAAGGAGTGGGACATTGTGTCTTTGACAGTCAGTACGTGTGTGTACCACCAGTACGTGTGTGTGTGATTTCGGCGTATTGGTTTTGGATTACTTCCATCTTCATCAACATCAAGAGTAAGTACAGTGCATTTTATAGTTATATATATCATATTATATTCATGATTCAACAATTAAGTCCAAAAGAGTAGAATTTTGAAGTAGTTTGAGACTGACAATTAAATTCAAAAATGACTAGTGTAATTATGAATTAGGTTCCAATACATACAAGTTATGAGTTTAATTATGAATTAGGTTCTTCAAGTTGGTGGTTGTAATCCATCCTAACCTAAAAAACATATAATTGCAAAGTAGATCCTAGACCCCCATTCACATTCCCCCATACAGCTCCGGATCATTATCCTTAGAACATAAACACCATAGAGTAAATGACATAGTCAAAAATGACAAGTTCAATTATGAATTAGTTTCCAATACATAGAGTACATGAAATAGTCAAAAATGACTAGTGTAATTATGAATTAGGTTCCAATACATACAAGTTATGAGTTTAATTGTGAATTAGGTTCTTTGAGTTGGTGGTTATAATCCATCCTAACCTAAAAACGTATAATCATAAAGTAGATACTAGACCTCCATTCACATGGTTGTAATTCATCCTAACCTAAAAACCGTATAATCGCAAAGTAGATCCTAGACCCCCATTCACATTCCCCCCATCCACCATCACCCCACCCCACCATACAGCTCCGGACCATCATCCCTAGAACATAAACACCTACGAACCTCCATCCCCGACCCACCCACACACCCGACCCACGATCCTAGATACCAATTCACCACCTTCATCCCCCACATCCGTTGATTTATATATATAGAGTTGATACTGCATACCATACTAATACAAGTGTTTTGCATTGTTCCAGATGAGCAAAGCTGCTTGATGTCAGCAAACAGCAAACTCTGTGGACGAGTTTGTTGTCCTGGAGGAGGCATTCAAATCCCGACTCACGACTCTATACTACAATAATGCATACAAGGATGAGCCTGCCAAAGATTTCCACACCTTTCTGAGCAGTCTGAAGGATAAAATTGTTCACATCATCAGTCAACAACTGCAGACACATGGGGCAATGAAGTTCAATCTAGTATTGGAGGCAACATATTTCCGCAGCACCCTTGATAAGACCTTCTTCGATCAAGAAGAGTTCCAGAATGTTGCCTTCAAAACTCCAAACTATGCCATCTTCAGTATCATCAATCTTCCAGACATCATCAACCAAGCGTGCATGACACTACTGGATGAGGAGTCGAAATTCGAAGGAAATTCCAGTGGATGGAGTTTGCTTATCATTGATGGATTGCTCATCAGGATTAGCAAATATATTCCACTGCGTGGATCATCCTACATCAGTCTTCCACCTCTTCTATCAGCACGAAAGGCAATCATCAATCCTATAAACAAGGACCAGCAATGTTTCAAATGGGCTATCCTCGCCAAACATGTACAAGGCAACCATCCTGAATGAGTCAATGAGCGATACCATCAATTGGAAGAGAGATACAACTTTTCAGGCATTGGATTTCCCACTACCATCAACCAAATCGATATATTTGAGAAAGATAATCCAGAGGTATCAGTTAATATTTATGGTGTGGATGAGAGAAGTTAATTTCCAGAAGAGTTGGAAATGCAATGAGGCAGATCACTTTGAGAGTAGGGATGATGATGAAAACAGCACCCTTGAGGATGACAATGAACATAAATCAATAGCCACTACTGCTACATTAAAATTTTGAAAAACTTGTGGATCCCAACTCACAAAACATAAAAGTAAAATTATCATCTGCAGACGATGTTTCACCCATTACACCCTCGACAGAGATGGAGAACGCAGGATGGCTGAGCATGAGGAGTATTGTGCTAGCAATAATACAGCAAGAATCATCATGCCACAGGTGGAAAAGATGGTAAACCTCCAACCTTGAAGTTTGAGAAACATGTGCAAAAGTATAGAGTACCTGTTGTAGCATACGCCGATTTGAGTGCATCCTGGAGAAACCTAATGAAGACAATGAACAATGGATTGGTGAAGCTACCAAAGTTATCCAGTATCATCGGGCAATGAGTTACTGCTTATACTTTGTGCGTGACCCATATTTGGAAGATTCCTGGCTGACAATCACTAACCTAATCCCTCATGAGCCGATTGTCTACAGGGGTCCTGATGCCGCCAAACATTTCATGAAGACCCTCACTATGTATGCAAAAGATTTAGATGAGGCAATTGACTGCAGGAATATCAAGTTGCTCCCACTGACCAAAAGAGAGAAAGAACGACATAATGCAGCTGATTTCTGTGAGGCCTGCAATGAACGGTTCGATAAAGATAAGGTGTATGACCATTGTCATATAACTGGTATCTACCAGAATGCATTATGCCGTAAATGCAACCTGCAGCGAGAGCGACAATCATTCATACCAGTGTTTCTCCACAACTCTTCAAACTACGATACACACTTCATTATTCCAGAGCTGGGTAGAGATAAGGATCAGCTGTTTGTCATCCCAAACTCGTCGGAAAAGTATATATCATTCACCAAACGAATATCTCCAAAAATGCACCTTCGATTCATCGATACATTCCGGTTTACACCTGATAGTTTAGACAATCTGGTCACCAACCTAGTCAAATCAGCATCAAATCCAGAAGACTTGTCCAAAGTGCTGCCACATACTGCCAAGGTGTTTGGAAACAAATTGAGCCTTGTCTCAAGGAAAGGAGTGTTTCCATACGACTACTGCAATTCATGGCAGAGACTCGAAGAAACATTGCTACCACCCAAAGAGGCATTTTTCAGCAAGCTGACTGATAGGAGTGTTAGCAGTGATGATTATGAACATGCTCAAACTGTATGGAACCAATTCAGTTGTAGAACTCTGGGAGAATACAGTGACCTATACTTGAAAACAGATGTTCTCCTGTTGGCTGATGTCTTTGAGAGCTTCCGCGATGTATGCATGAAGACTTATGATTTGGATTGTGCTCACTACTTTACATCTCCAGGCTTTTCCTTTGATGTCATGCTGAAATATACTAAAGTCGAGCTTGAG
>NW_024090716.1:0-7500 GCF_014356525.2 Nilaparvata lugens
ATAAAAAACATTTTGAATGCCAATAATGTATTACAACAAAACATAAAAAATAAAAAAAACATAGAGTTACCTTTTTGTCATGTTTTTTCACTGTCCTTTCTGTTTATATATCTTTTTTTGCACAGTTAACACATATCTTGCTGCTGCATTCAAGGCATATAGGTTGTGAACAAGAGATGCAGGCATAAAAGGTTTTTCTTTTCTTGTAGCTGGGACATTTGCTGCATGTTTTTCTTCACTCCAGTCTGTCGGTGGGGATGCCTGCCTGATGTGACTGTCAATGTCAAGAGTTTCAATGATAAATTCTTGATCTGTCGAAGGAGATTTGGAATTTCAAGACGTCTCCTCAGATGTGGTTCAATGAAGTCCATGGCATTTTTTTACAAACTCAGACTAGTTATCACAGGAGAGTTCCTGTAACTAAGGAACAGTACAAAACTGTTTACACTGCTATGTTGATCATTTGTAGAAATACAGCTAGAGGGCAGCGTCTTGTTCTTCTATTGGAGAGTAGACTGCGCACTTCATATCTAGTAAATCTACCCCACACTTGTTGAATTGTAAAAGCAAATAATTTCTGGCTTCTTTTCTCTGGATCTATTTCGGCATGATGGTGCATACTAGAGATGAGAATAACTGACTTGTTTTCTTTGAACAAATGACACTAGTGTAGTTTGTCCATGAATACATGGATACTGAATTCAATGGGCGTTTGAGTCGGAAGTAATTCTTTCGGGATGATCAATTTGTCCTTTCGCATAGTGCCAACATACGTCAAACCAACCTTACTTAGCTTTTCTACAGTTTCAATAGATGAAAAATAGTTATCAGCAGTAATATTTCTGTTTGTGTTTTCAAGTGGCTTACACAAGTGAACTACACATTGTGTGGCTCATCAAAAACTGTTGTTCTTCATTAGAAAGCCCATGACCATCCGACCCTGCTCTGTATAAATATAGCATTGAACAGGTACGATGTTTTAGAATCACAAAGACACATTATTTTCAAACCGTATTTTTTGTTTTTGGGCATGTAACTTTGAATCCGCAACGCCCACGAAATGGCACCAACATCTCATCGATTGTCACTTTCTGACACAGTGTAGGCTTTCTGGGAATTTTTAAGAGCATGTTGAATATTTCAGTAATAGCTGCTGCCTTGTCTGTAGCTTTTCTCACGGTTCTACTGTTTGCATCATCAATCTCAAACATGCAGTGAGTATTTCAAATCTTTTTGCAGACATAGTTCCATGAAAAATTGGTATACCTGTGGCATCCTTTGAAAATAATGCTTGCATATCTTCATCATTCGTCTTTAGATAGAAGCAATAAGATATGTAAGCTTTTATTTCAGTCTCGTCTGTGTGTGTAATTCGATAATTCTGTTCCTGGGCCAAAATTACTTCTTGTTTTCAAAAGTTTATGATTTGTATTTACAACAATAATTTCAAGAATTTTTTGTTCGAAAATCAATTCCCAGACATCAGTTTGGTTAGGGTTACATCCCAGGGCTTTTGCATGAGGCGTTAGTCCTGGTAAACACGAATAATATTAGAGCTGGAGCTCTGACAGTTCTACTTTGTTCTTGAGTCATCCATGCATAACAAGGGCCATATTCATTTTCCTCAGTCGACCAAAAATGCACCTTTTACTCTTATTCTTTCTTCTTTTTTCCATTTTTTCTTCTCTTCATTCTTCTTCTCCTCTTATTTTCCTTTTACTCTTCTTTTACCTCTTTCACTTATTCTTCTATTTACCCTTCTTTCCTCTATCATTCATATATTGAATTCCCTTAGCGCATGACTTCCTCATCCATTTTGGTTTGTGAAGCTTCTAAATTTGAAAATCAACATTGTGAGAATAATAAGAACTGAAAATTTGTGAAGTAACAACTACAAGACTCAACCTATTTCGGACTATGTGTAACTCACCTTAATTTGGGAGAAGAAAATCACAAGGTCACCTTATTCTTCCTCTCCCTATAATTTCTGATGATGTATCTATTGAGCGAATCAATATATATGAATAATATCTCTTTGATCAAAACCAGGTTCGAGGCATTAAATTTAACCGGGATTAGCCATCTCCCTGTATAGCATAGGCGTATCTATGGAGGGGTCTGAATCCAATAACCCCCAATTATTGGAAATTATCGAGCATAAATAGAATGCTTCGTTCCTGGAAACAATTATTGAATTGTACTTTGAAGGTGCGTACATACTCACCCTCTGCTCCGCAAACGAACGTTACACGAGCAGATCCCAAGATGATCGCAGGTCGAGCGAGAGCGGAACGCGAACAGAGCGCATAGAAGAGCATGACTTTGGCAAGTTCCTAGCTTCCTAGGGCGAACTAACAAATAGTTGCGCATACGCAGTTGTCGTTTATGTTGGATCAGTTACGATCTATGTGTTAGCATATGGAATTCTCAAGATTAATAATTGATTATCTAATCAGAAAATTGAATAATATAAAATTATAAAGACATTTTATAATACAAGTATATTAGAATTTAGAAGAAAGAAGCCGCCAACCAAGCCTTTCACCCTTCAAAACATTGTCAGACAACCTTTTTTATATTAACAGAATATGTATCATCAATTTATCATATTAAAATGATTGATGAACATATTGGAAAAGTATATGATGACATGTGAATTCAATACAACACTTTTCCAAAACTATTATTTCATCACAACTCGTCACATATCCTGGCATTCCTGTTTGCCCTCCTGTACGAAAACCAAATCTAGAAAAAATTCAGATTAGACTCATCATGTGTTCCACACCACGGAAATCTTTAGTAAAAGGCGAAAGATTTATTCGACTTTGAAGTGGAACCAGAACCTCAGAATTTCTCTCCGCAATCTCAGAAATCCCCCTACCAACCACGAGTCACAATAATCACGAAATCAGCAAACCTCAAACCACAAAGCATTGTGCTTCCAGAACATTAAACTGTCAGTGTCTGTTGAAGGGGAAGTATGGTGTATCTTCCAAGGAATTCTGACAGATAAAGTGAATCCTACTTCAGCTTTGTCATCCATTTACCCATCATCCTTCCTCTTTGTCATCCACTCACTTTGTCGTTTGTACAATGACGTGGCTCCTATTCTGACTGAATACTGCATGGATTTGTGACAGTGGAGGAGTTTGTTGATGTGCAGAAAGAAGACTTAGAGGGAGAGGAGGAGGAGCAGAATTAAAGAAGAAATATTTATTGTTATTGTAGAGACAAGTAATTGTAATTCTGGTAAGGTTTATCCTCGTCATTTATCTGTTAAGCTGCGTACACATATCCAACCCGCACCGAGCACGCTCCTCCCTCGTACCGCCCTCGTTCCTCCATCGAACTACAGTCGCGCCGCCCACGCACCCATCATGAACGTTACGGAAGATGTTAGATCTTCTCGCGTTCCCGGTCGAACCATTGTTGCTCCCCGGTCGATCATCGATCGCTCTGCTGGAGTGACGTTCGGTTGCGGAGCAGAGCGAAAGTCTGTACGCTCCTTTATGTAGCTATGGTGAACGTGATATTTCGAGATCGAAATTTAAGTGGTTTTATCCTTCATTCTGTGAATTCAAAGCTTGTTTCATGGTTTTACAAAAGTTTCATTATCATCTATCTGAATTTGAAATTAATTGTTTATTCAAATTATACTTTTGGTAGAGATTTGTTAAGGAATTGGGATTGACATAACCTATGTATAATATTCGGACAATATGAAAATAAATTAGGAATTGAAGAAGTTTTGGGCAATGGCCAGTTTTTTCTCTCTCAATCATTGTATTGTTTGTGCTAATCTGATAAATGAATCAATAAATTACTGTAATTTGAGGGATATCCACATCAAACGTAGATTTCACACTAATAGGTTCTTCCAAAACATGATGTAGTGTAGGAGGTGGAGGAGGAGGAGAGTAATTGAGAGGAGTTGGAGGATGAGGAGGAGTAGGAGGAGAAATGGAGAGCATGGATGAAAACTGGACTGGAAGAGGGAAGAGTAGAGAGTACAAAGAAGGGGGAAGGAGGAAAAGTCAAATGAGTAGAAGATGAAAGAAAAAAGGAGGAACAGAAAGAATGAAATTTGGTGGATGAAGGGAGTGATCGGAAGGAGAAACAGCAATAGGAGAAAGAGAAATATACGAGGAGAAGAAGGAGAAATATATGAGGAGAAAGATTGGAGGAGAGTGATGAGAACTAGGAAGTGATACAATGAGAGCAAGAGAGGAGTGTCTTTAATGATAGAGAGGAGTAAGAACTGATAAGGGAGGAAGATTTCATTGACAAGTGACAGAAAAAGAAAGCAAAAGAAAATTGTTGAATCATAATGGGAAAAATGAGCTGAAAGGAAGAAAATGAAGAAGAAGAAGAATTAGAAGGAGAAGGAGAAGAGGAAGAAGAAGAAGAAGAAGAAGAAGAAGAAGAAGAAGAAGAAGAAAGAGAATAAGGAGAAATATGTACAAGAGGAGGTAAGAGAAAAAAGAAGCAAAGAGGAGAGTGAAAGAAAACAGCGTTTTCCGCGGAAATCGGTGTGACTACACTTTCTGTTTTCTTCCTACCGGTTGTTCCTTCCTACTTTTCCATCTCCTTCCATCACTACTATCATCTCATTCTCCACAATACTCTCCTTTTCCTTCTTCTTCTCCTTCTTCTTCTTATTCTTCTTCTTCGACTTATCTTCCCATTCTCTCCTACTCCTCACTATTTTCCGGTTTGCCACAATTAATTCTGGTCATTGTCAGAGCATTGCACCCCATGTGTGATTTCTTCCTTGCTTTCCAATCGATTTCCTTCTTGCTCTTTCCTTGGTGGACAGTGCACACTGCACACCCTCAGCCTCAGCACTTCCTCAGCGCGGCCCAACAGTGATTGCCTCTCAGCCACACTGTGATCAGAATTCCTCATCACTTAGAACTCTTGATGACAATTTAATGACACCACACTGTTATCATGTGAAGAAGAGAAAGAAGAAGTGAATGAGATGGGAGACAAGAAAGAGAGAAACATAACACATGGAATGAAAGAGAAACATGACATAACCATTCCATGGTGAACCTTATTGACCGATGTAGTGAGGTGTATGATTTAACTCGATTTGCTTTTGTCTGTCTGTCTGTATGTATTCTGAAAACAGCAAATAATTGTTAGTGTTAACTTGTATAAAGTAGCCTACTATATTGCTCTTATGCTTGCATTTTCTCATTTATTTTTTTTAACGTGTTCAACATTCTTTTGTTTGAACTATTTTTTTTTGTGCTTCACCTCCCCTGGGTTGTAAACATTAGCGGTGAATGCTTCTTCTTTCTTTGCTTGAAAGCTTTTCTCAATCTCTCCCATCCCTTCTCCTTCAACCTCTTTTCCATATTCTTCATCCTTATCATAATAACACCTTACTCTTCCTTCAATCATCTTTCTACTTTTTCATAAAATTTATATCCTCATTATCATTCTTGATTCGCTTTTAATTACATATTAAATCACAAGGATATTTTCATTTCGAGTTCTATTTAAGAATCATGCATTTTTGAATATCTACTTAAGTATCAATTATTATGATTTAATTATTTATTTTTGTTTTGTACAGTCAAGTGATGTTGCAACTCATCCTGCACACAGTCTTCGGCCCATGCATGCAATTATTATGTATTTTGTTTTGTTCATAAATTTTCTGTAACTGTGAATAAATAAATAACGCGATTACGGCCAAACGCGTTGATAGAATTCGATGAGATCTGGCAGGATATATTCCTTTTAACTGCCCGTCGATGTATAAACAAGTTTTTTTCGAAATTTTGCATTTTAAGGATAATATCAGAGGGGAAGGAACTCCTCCATACTCTGATATCACTATATATCATCTACTTTGAAGTTATGATCAATCAGACTATAGAATTATTCATAATCAATCAGCTGAAAAGTGGATTATTCATTACATGCATTACACAGATGTCTGGCCGAGTCTATTACTATAAGGTAGGGTTTCAATAGTTTTTATGATGCGTGCTCATCAGTATCATATTCTCACATTTCAAAAACAAATTTGATGGGTGATTGGAAATAAAATAAAGAATGATTGAATGAGCTGGATAATGCTGAAGTAATTATAATATTCTTGATTGAGAAAAAATAATTTCAAAATAATCTTTATCAGATGAAAATATTATCACGAAACTGCATAAATTATCATATGGGATACAATTCAAACGTTTACTGATTTTTTCAACATAAGTGAGTTTTTGTTCTTGGAGAAAACAATAAACAGCTTTTAAGAGTAAATTATGATTCAACTGTGAATTGTGATTCAACTGAATCAACTAGAACAGGTGATATCTGATACTTGTGGATGAGAAAACTGCATGAGGTAGTTCACAGAACTACTAGTATTTTGAACCAGAATATTTATGTGTTTCATAGAATTATATTGCTAATTTGGAGTTTGTTTTATGTTTTTTGAAAGTTTTATTATCAATCTATCTGAATGCAACATGGTTTGTTTTATTCTATTCGTATAGTGTTGACCTTGTTTACACCAAATTATTAACAAAATGTAATTAACTCAATCCTTAATATCAAGGCATCGAGCTTCACTCGTTTTTATTCATAAACTATTGATAAACAGAACGAATTGAAACAGAAACTAAAATGATTGGGGAAGGACTAACAGGCACAGTCCAAAACTGTTTTTTCCCAAATTTTGATTTATACACTATAAATAGTGCAGAAAGTAGGTTATACACTTGAATTCAGGTTCAATTTTCAGTCCAAACATTTAAAAACAAAAAGTTCTAATTTAGATTATTTACAAACCAAATTGAATAACAATATAACACTCGCTAATCACTTCAAATTGTCACATAATGATTAACTTTGAAAATTGTAATATACTCTACTTTGGAATGATTATCATGCCATGTCAACAATTAGATTATTTTTATCAAGTCCATCAAAATTTCTAGATAATATTTCTCGCTGATTGATTACACAGCTTGAATAATTCAGTTTCTCTCCCACACACGTTTCTTCTGTTTCGACGACGGAATTATCACCTGTTTTTCCAAGGAAGAATAGAATTGTTATCCTTTCCATGTCCTTCAGCGAGTTTTCCCAGGGATGAGACCTAGTGCAATCGAATTTTTCCATCATAAACCTACCATGTTTCGAATTTCGTGAAAATCGTTAGAGCCGTTATCGAGATCCGTTGGACATGAATAAATGTAACCAATTAATATGAATTGATATGAATAATAAAATATAAAAATATATCCAGATAAAAAGGAATTGCTCGCTGAATATAATTGGATAGATTCTATTAGTTTGAACAAAACTTGACAAACACATATGTTCATCATGTTGTGTATGATAAGTTATGTTCAATCAAATAGAATCCATAAGGATTAATTTATCAACATTTTGTTAATAACTTTTGTGTAAACGCAGCTTCAGATTGATGATTTGGTTTAAAATAATATTGATGACTCAGTTTAACCTTCCGGTAGT
>NW_024090716.1:12500-26045 GCF_014356525.2 Nilaparvata lugens
CATTTGTCATGTTCTATATCGAAACTTAACGTCCTATTCTCCACAACAATATTATTCAATAACATATCCAAAACAGATTCAAATTAAAATTAAAGATTTTCTTATTACAATAGGAATAGATAATCAGAAAATATTATTTCAACTAATTACAATAGTCACCATCAAAACTAATACTGATGATTTTTTGTGCTGAAGGGAACCTATATCTGCAGTTTCATTCTTTTATTAAAGTCAACTTATTTAGTAACGAAGGGAGGAGAATATTATACATAAAAATTATAAATTCTATATTTTTGTGATACTATATTCTCCCCCTATAAAAACATTTCTATACTCTGGTCTGCGCACAGGCATCTAGCCCATGCAGACCATTTTCATAGTATTCATTGTGCTCATTTCCTTAAATATATTTGTGTTTTCATCGTTTTCCTTAAAACCTGAGCCACATTTAGATTTATAAACTTAAATTTGAAATTTAAATCAATACTTTCATTTTATTTTAGACACTTTACATAAAATTTATTTTTACTTATAAATAAATATACGGTAATTTTGGTTTCTAGGATGATGTTGTAACACAATGGTTATTAAGTTTTTTTTTATGACAATGAATGAGCACAGTATGTTTATTTTGTAAATGATTTTTTTGTGAATAAAGAAACTTTTGTCTGTCTGTCTGTCTGTCTGTCTTCAGCTGTTTTACATCCATGACATCAAGAGGTGAACAGCTGATTGTAGAACAAATAATAAACATATTATTCTCATTACAGCATATTATATGTAATAAAATCATATGTTTTCTTTACAGTCGAGTATGTTTCCCAGTTTCGAATTTGTAACAGCAAAACTGTCGCCTTTTAGCGCTCCAGATGGATGTTTTGTCAACTACAATCAAGAAATTCCTGATTCGAAACTTGTAAACTGGGTTATGTTTATAGAATGCTTCTAGTAATGTCAGCACAAGCAGATTATGTTTTCTGTTTCTCAATTATTCATTTCTAGATTATTATGACAAAAAAAGTGTAAGCTACTTGGACGTGAATGTCTTTTTCAGTGCTCGAACGAAATTCTAGTCTTGGCTGACGGCTCGACTAGAAACATCATTCTCGCCTGCAAAACGGCCTTTCCCGTCCTTGTGACTCAAGATACTATTACGATATTCCATAGACAAAATATAATTTTCAACCATTAATATTGAGAAAGGAACAACAGGCTTGAAGTTCAAAACTGTCCCTCTCCCAATACTACCATAGTACCCAGTTCATGAATAGTGAGTGAAGTTTTTGGTTCAAAATTTTCCAGATTTATTCGAAATTCAGATATATTGGATGATTGTTTCTGATTCTGTGAGATTTGGTTATGCCTGATATCTATTTATGATTGAAGAATTGTTATTTTTTTTTTTTAAGAAAAGTGTAATTTTTCTTTTAATAAGTGATAGTAGCTTAACCTACTATGTAATTTGAACTGTATTAAAAATTCGAGAAAGGACAGTTTTGGGCATGAAGCTAAGTTAACATCAAAGTTATTAACAGAATGTTAATAACTTATTCCTTATAGATTCTATCAGATTAAAAATAACTTATCATACACATGATGAACATAAATGTAATTGTCAAGTTCCGTTCAATCTAATAGAATCTATAAGGATTAAGCTACTAACATTTTGATAATAACTTTGGTGTAAACGCAGCTTAAGCCCGTTGTGTGCCTTCTCACATTATTTATTCATTCATTGTATAAAACACTATAATCATAATAGAGTTATGACTTTGGAGAAAAAACTAGGCTGAGCCTGTACTATTCCTCTCCAAAAATGTTGATAAAATGTAATGTTGTTCAAAAGTTGAGGTTATGATATCACACATTGCTTCGTCACTTGATTTTTGGTCCAGGAATAAATGATTTGAAAATTTTGAAGGTTGATGTTATACTCTTTAATGAATCACAATGAATTAACAACTTGAGAAATATTGCTCTTATTTGAAAAATTTGAATACAAATATTAAAATTCATTACATAAGTGTAATAATTGTACATGACTGAATAAATAAATAAATAAACTTCATTCCCAACTATTCAATGAATATCGCAGAGTATGAACTGAGGAATCATTGACCGACGTGGAGAGGAAATGCATTCTCAATTATGATAGTATAATATTGTGCTGAGAAATGATGTAAAACCCACCAACACTCTACAGGAAACAAGGACATTCCAGAATAATAGAACATGTCAGATATGTTCCAGAATTATGACATCCTCAATTCTTCCAAAATTGTATCAAATGTGTTTGTTATGTCTCATGCATGGGATATTTGTAATTCCTGTAGTGAAGCGATGATTATCTATACTGTAATAAAGGAGAGAATCAGCTTATACGTAGACGTACGAGATGGGAAATTCACGCATAATCACGTCTCAACTACTGGACTGATCGAGTAATTGTAATTATGTAATATGTGTCACTCCATATGCGACTGTCGGCCTCAGTAACTACATTTTAGCGCTATAGTTTTGTAATCAATTTTATATGACCATCTCAAACAGGTTTAGTACCTCGAGATGCAAATACTCAATTGGCATTGCATTTTATTTTGCAATAGTATTCACTCATGTTGCAAAATTTGTATTGCTTTTATTATGCATTTCTAAGATGTTGTAATTTTATATTTCTGCCAATAAAACATTTTCATTTTCAATTACTGATCCAGTTATTACTAGTAGTTGTGTGAACAGTAGACCTCGCGCAGTTATAAACCAGCCACTCCTTATACTGGCCATCAGAGTAAATCCTTTTTGTACGTCGTGTCGGCGAAATATCGGTGTGAGAACGGCAAATGGCTGTTGGGGTTGGTGTATCAAAAATGCTAACATCAAAAGCTTATCTCCTCCAAGACATACTGACAACAGGTCAGCCCGAGTTGATACCAGAGAAAGGTCGAGAGAAGATACTAAAATACTTTCAGTTAATAATTGCATGCGTCACTGTATACAATTCATAGTCCACACGACAGCTTAATTTTTTAACAAGTTACATTGAGATCTACAGATGGAAATGACTGGGATATTGCAATTATAGCAAGAATTATAAATCAATCATTGATATAATATAATTATTGCAATAATTAATTATTCCCGGGCTGACAAATAATTTTTGAATAGCAGCGCTCATCGAATTTCCATATCTTATATTACCCTGTTGTCAATATTTGCAGTAGCAAAAGTCTTCGGGGTGAATTACAGCATTTGATTTGGATTTTCGTTCAATAATAATAATTACATTGAGATATTGAGTTACTTGCATGCGTCATTGCATGCAAATTATAATCCACTCGACAGCTGATTTATTATGAATAATTCTACAGTCTAATTTTTACGGTGATTTGGCGTTCCAAGAAAACTCATTTTCCTCTTGTATTATCCATGAAATGCAGAATTTCAAAAAACCTTATATTATACGTCGATGCGTAATTCAAAAAGAAACATACCTGTCAAATTTAATGATAATCTATTGCGGCGTTTCGCAGTAAATGTGGAAGATAATATAAAAATATAAACATATGAACATGTTAACATATAAACATATAAACATATAAACATATAACATATAACCATATAACATATAAACATATAAACATATAAACATATAAACATATAAACATATAAACTATAAACATATACACATATAAACATATAAACTATAAACATATAAACATATAAACATATAACATATAAACATATAAACATATAAAATATAAACATATAAACATATACACATATAACATATAAAATATAAACATATAAACATATAAACATATAAACATATAAACATATAGACATATAAACATAAAGAGAAATGCTAGACCGTCTACTTGAATCTCAGACCTCATTTTGCTCGTCAATTATTATCTTGAACAATTCGTCCTGTCTCATTTGAATCAAGGTGCAAGTATGTTCTCCTCAACAACATATTCACCACAACTTTGCCAAACTAGCCACATAACACATATCCAACCACAATCACAAGCACAAGTTAAATGTCAGAGGGTTTCAGCACGACAGTTACTGCACTTCAAAGGGAGCAAACTATTTCAAACTAAGTTCATTCTATCGATCAAAGCCACGAGGTACCCACCTAGGAATATTCACTCCATACCGTCAGCACAGGTCATATGTGTAGGACTGGTTTCATCCATAAGATGCACTGGCAACCCGGAGTGATTCTCAGCAAATGTCTTCAGGACATTCGAGTCAAATGCCTAACTTTGGTTTGGAGTTGTGGCTCTCTCTTGTGGAACTTACTGTCAGGATTCCTCAGGGGTAGCACACATGCTACCCTTAGCATCACTGCTGACAGTATAATATGAGATGGATCTCACTGTAATAGGATCAATGTGTCCATCTGCTCTCTCATCATACGGTTTGTGTGCTGTGAATTGGTGTAACTTCTTGGAACCTGATTAGTTCAGAGGAGCCGGCTACTTGTAAGGCACTTCACTGAGATCGTCTCATTCCAAGTCTCAACAAACTGCTAACACTCAAACACACACACTCCCTCACTCTCTCTCACTCACTCTCTCTTTCTCTCTTCCTTTGAGAGTTAATCTCCCTTCCTTTCCATCTTCATTCCATTCATTCATCCATCTTACATAATACATATTCATCGTAATTGTTAATCAATCAATTTCTAAAATCTTAATTGAATCACCACCCTATAACGTTTGATCCATTATCTATTTTTAATCATTAATGCAATAATGTATTCACTATTACTCATTCTAATATCATCCATCTTATCCATTCATCTCCTTTCTAAGATTCAAATCACATATTCACATGTTATAATATTCCCAACAGCTCTATTACATCACAACCCGGTCGTGTGTTGATGAGAAGGATATTATTTTATATATTTCTTAAAAAATCAACAATTATTTGTTGAAACACCGCCAATTCATGAAGTTACATTACAATTCTATATTATCGTTATTCTAATTGCATTTAATCTTTATTCTCATTGATGAATTATCTATACTTTGTAAAAAACGTTGAATAATTAGCATTACCGACATTCCATGTAAATTAGTGTATGAGCCTGTAAATATTGTAACATACATAAATGAAGAAATCTAATCTAATCTCTCTCTCATTGTCAAAGCGGGAACTTTGTCCAAAGTATCAACTTATCATATTATATTAAGCGAGCAATTTCTGTTTTTATTTAGTATCGATTGTTGGTCCTTCGCCAATAATTTTTAAGAGTTGTGTTCTGTGTATCATGAACTAGTAGTTCTGTGAACAGTGGACCTTACGCGGTTAAAAACCACAGCCTACTCTAATACTGTCCATCACAGTGAATTATATCCTGTCCTGACTTGTCGGCGAGATATCGTTGTGTAAACAGCTAATAGCTGTTTGGGTTGTTGTATCGACAATACTTATTAATATGAATTAATAATAACATTACAATGCTAATAATATTGTAAACAACTATGCTACTATCATAATCAAAAGCTTACCGAGTTGCTTATCAATATTGCATGCCTCATTGCTTGCAATTAATAGTCCACACGACTACTTTTTACTAAGTTACATCCAGATATCAATTTCATGCGTCATGCATGCAATAATAATCTACTCGACAGCTGATTTTTATGATTGATTCTAAGTCCAATATTGGCGTTCGAAGGAGACTCTTTTCCTTTTGTATTATCCTTAAAATGCAAAATTTCAAAAAACATTATTTTACGTCGACGGTGGACATTTAAAAAGGAAACATGTCGAATGTTTCATAAAAATCTATCGCTGCATTTCCCTGAAATGCTGAACATAAATATAACATAACATATAACATAACGAGAAATGCAAAACCATCGACTGAATCTTAGACCTCACTTCGTTCGATCAATTATTTCTTATCCTTTTCAGAGGAATCGACAATTATTTGTTCAAACACCGCCGATTATGAAGTTACATCTCAATATAATATATTATCGTTATTCTAATTGGATTCAATATTTATCTCATTGATTAATTTCTTATACTTTCTAGAATTCATTGAAAAAATTAACATTATCGTCATTAATGTAAATTATGTATAAGCCAGTAAATATTGTAACATAAATGAATAGATAACTCAATCTAATCTAATCTCAGTCATTGACAAAGCTTATTTGGCGAAGCGAGAAATTTGTCTAAGTATCAACTCCTTTTATTCAAAGTAGGTATAGTTGAAAAATGTATTCTACCAGGTGAAAATCATGAATAAAATTGTTTCACAATTCTACCCGTTTCAAAACATTGTTTTTGGTTACACATATTTTCTCATTTCCCTGAAACTTGCTCACATGGTCAATCTCACACCTCTTTTTCGACGCACTCTTTCATTTTTTGCTATTTTCCTTGCATTCTTTTCAACAGTGCAAATATTCCTTTTGAACACGAAGAATATTCCTCTATTTCCCTTGCCTTTCTCTCTCTTTCAAGGACGTCAGAAAGACTTTTGAAGGACATAGAACAGACTGGAACCCTCCATGTCGGAGTGGTCACGTTTGCTTAGAGACGTAATTAAGAGTGTATATAGCACAATCGATTGGAAACCTCTTCACCAAGTTCCTTTTTTTCTCCTCCTTCTTCTCCTTTCTTCTTCTTCTTCTTCTTCTTCTTCTTCTCCTTCTTCGTCTTCCGTCTTCTTCTTCTCCTCCTCCTCCTCTTTCTTCTTCTTCTTCTTCTTCTTCTTCTTCTTCTCCTACTTCTTCTTCTTCTTCTCCTACTTCTTCTTCTTCTTCTTCTTCTTCTTCTTCTTCTTCTTCTTCTTCTTCTTCTTCTTCTTCTTCTTCTTCTTTCTTCTTCTTCTTCTCTTCTTCTTCTTCTTCTTCTCTTCTTCTTCTTCTTCTTCTTCTTCTTCTTCTTCTCCTTCTTTTCCCTCTTCTTCTTCTTCTCTTTCTCCTCCATCGTCCCTCTTCTTCTCCTGATCAATTTTCCTCATCATCCATACTAAGTGATTTCTCTTTCAGTTGCAACTTCTCTCAAACATTCCACATTTTGATAACATCCTGTTGTATCATACCTCCTCCATCTCATTTCTCTTTCATTGTCCTCGACTTTTTGTCTTCTTCTCCTCACTTGTCGAACCTTTTGTCCTGTGTTCTCTATTTTGACTTACATTATTCATCTATTTATGAAAAACATGGAAGCATGCAGGATTCTCCCAAAAATTGCTTCCATAAACACAATTACAATAGTTCATTATACATAGTGTAAGAGTACAGAAAGAAGATATATTGAAGATAGAATTAAATTCAATTTTATATCCTTGCCCTTATTATTCTTGGGCAGTGTTAAATTGTGGAAGATTACAAAGATTACAATACAACAGTTGGTATTTGAGCGAGTTCTACAACCGAGGGGGTCACTAGTATTCATCTATCAGGCTGTCAGTGTTACCGATTGGTTCATTAATAATTTATAACAGTGGAAAAATACTCACCAAAACAACAGTGGACTGTACAGGAATTTATAAATGGGGCCATCAGCTCATGGTGAGAGTTTATTTATTAATTTTTATTGCTTTTATTGGCATAGAGATCTTTTGGACGTTTTGCCTTGTCATATTACCCAAGGTCTTTTCCTATTAACACTCAGTCTATAGGTTATATTGGGTTCTTAAATGTATTTCATTAATACAGTGGTACTCTCATTTATCTTTTTCTTAAGTCAACCTTAAAAATCTCCAAAAAAATATTCCTGGACCGAAAATTAAGTGATGAAGCATGACGTGTGGTGAGATTCAAGTTGAAGGTTGAACTGTCAGCTACATCATAAATCACGTCAAGCTTTCCAACCAATCAATACTCTGACAGTTTGGAGTGAATCATTCGTGCAATATAATAGTTATCTTGTGTCAAAAATCATGTGTGGGTGTTGTAAAATGATAGAAAGAAGAACAAGAAAATTGAAGAGAAGAGGGCAAGTACGTGACAACCGTCCAGGACAAGAAAAAGATGATAGGTGGAAGAAGAAGAGTAGGAGGAGGAGGAGGACGAGGAGGAGGAGGACGAGGAGGAGGAGGATGAGGAGTAGGAGGAGGAGGAGATCTCGCTTGAGAAGATCGATAATCTTAGGATGTTTGGGAAAAATATTACGGGACCATCAGTCTGAGAGTTGTCTCTACATGGACAATTTATGTTTATAATAAGTGTTTTAAGCCCGGGGCATTTTCCAGGACAGGATCGTGTCCACCTCCTATAATTCTTGTCGTACCGGTTCAACTGCTCTTTGTTTTCTACGTTCTTCTTGTTCCTCTTCATTTTAATCTTCTTGTTTTTTTCACAGTAGAGTGTTCGAGGAGAGGAAATTCTCTTATACCCAAGAATGAACGGTGAACTGTACAAACTCCGCTGTTCTATATAGATACTACACAATAAAAATCTGGTGTGGCGCACTCACACAACTTCCCTTGCCATTATGAAAAATGATCACCTGACGCTAGTGCCACGCGTATCTCAAGTTCTACTATTCAAAGATCTAAGCCAGCTGATGACAGGACAATAACGCTGGAAACACACGAGATCTGCTATTCTTCATAGTAAATCTATATATATATATATATATAAAAGCGAAATGGCACTCACTCACTGACTGACTGACTCCACTCACTCACTCACTCACTCACTCGCAGAACTAAAAATCTACCGGACCAAAAACGTTCAATTTGGTAGGTATGTTTAGTTGGCCCTTTAGAGGCGCACTAAGAAATTTTTGGGAATATTTTAACTCTAAGGGTGGTTTTTAAGGGTTTAAAATTCGTCTTTTAGCATGTATATTCTTCTTGTTCTCTTAATTATAATTGAAAAATGTCCATACCATATGTTGATATAGAACTATAATCTAGAGACAGGTACCTTTTCGAAACAGTTGTTAACTGGTAACTAAATTAATAATTTTGTCAGGTTGGCATTAAGTTGAGTTGACTTTGTTAGGTTGGCACCAAGTTGAAGATTGAAATGCATTTATCGCGGAAAAATTGATTGGGCACTGCTACTTCAATCAGAGCTATTCCTGGGAATATTATATTACTAGCTGTGAGGCTCGCTTCGCTCGCATATCTGTTAGCCAGACGTTGAGTCTGGACCTCCGACTGAATCGTCCTAACATATGATAGAAATGCTCAAATGAAAAATGCAGGCGAGCGAAGCGAGCCTGCTTATCTCATTCTTGGACGATCCAGTCGGGGGTCCAGGGGGCGGAGCCCCTTTGCTAGACGCATATGGCGAGTGAAGCGAGCCTGACGGCTAGTGATTTAATAGAATCAACAGTTGCCAACAGTTTGCCAATGAATAATCACATTTCCTCAAGTTTCAAGCTTATTTTCAAATTTAGGTACATAATTTGAAGAGATTTCCATGCTCAATCTTTTCCACTCGAATTTTTCTGTTTTAATTATTGTATTTGGAGCCTGATAATTGAGAATCTAAAATCACAATTTGCATAGATGGGCGGAACTCCTGAAATTTCTACAGATATGGGACTTATGACAGTTGATAGAGCTTATCAATGACAATTTAATGTCTTAATTAAGTTCGATGTCAAACGAGGCAAACGACAGAAGAGTCCTGCGACAGTCGAGACCAGCGACGGTAGAGACCGGCGACAATCGAGGTCAACGGTAGAGGACTCCTGAAAAAAGTGGCCTCAAATGTTGCCTGCGTTAGGCGACAGTTGAGGCCCACTCTAATTTTTGTATAGCCCCGACAGTCGAGACCTGCGACCGTAGAGGACTCCTGAAAAAGAGGCCTCAACTGTCGCCTACGCTGGGCCTCTACAGAATGGTACCAGCACCAAAAGAATATATCATTGATTTGTATGGATTCACCAGCAATTGAATAATATATTATATCCGATTTTCCTCCCATATTATGAATAAGTATTGCAACTTTACAACTGTAAATAAACCTTAGTTGCTTCATCATAAAAACGAAATTTCAAATCTCGTATTGCATTATGCCTCCTTCATTGACAAATCTAAATTTATTTTAAATATTTTATACAAATTTCGATTTGCAACGGTCACCAGCGGGCAAAGTTTATTCTCTTGCTGGTGATGCCATATATAATACGTAAATATATATACATTTGTAAATAGATATTTATGATTTTGTATATTATTTCTTATTTTTAAGTAAACACTTGTATTTTGTTTAAATTCATTGTTCATCATTTTTGATTTGCTCTTTATTTGTGATTTTTTTTTAAATTAATGGCGAAATAAATAATTTGATTTGATTATCTACCTTCTATCCATCTATAAGACGAGATGGTGTCTGTCTTTCTGTCTGTTTGTATGTGAGCTCATCACGCTTGAAATACTTGACTGATTAAGCTGTAATTCTTCACAAGATGATCGTTCTGAAAGGATAAGCCCTCTACCTTCAAAGTCATATGTTTTTTTTTTTGGGAAGTTTCCATTATTTGGGTTTCAACAAATCAGAAGTTATAATCATTACAAAATTATTTTGTCTGGATTCGCATTAGATGTGTCCTCAACTGTCGTCTGCTGCAAGCTAGTCTCTAATTTTTGTACAGCCCGACAGTCGAGACCTACGACGGAGAGGACACCTGAAAAAGAGGCCTCAAATGTCGCCTGCGTTAGGCGACCGTAGAGGACTCTTCAATTTTCGTACACTCCCGACAGTCGAGGCCTACGACCGTTGAGGACTGTAAAACAGTCCTCTACTGTCGCAGGCCTCGACTGTCGTCGGTCTCGACTGTCGTCGGTCTCGACTGTCGTCGGTCTCGACTGTCGTCGGTCTCGACTGTCGCGCCCCCCTAAATTTGATCAAAATTGTTGGAGCTGTTTTCTAGAAAATCGCGAAAACCCTAATTTTGACAACATTTTCACCATTTTAGCCGCCATCTTGAATTGCATTTGATCGAAATTTTTCGTGTTGACAAATTCCAATTTCAAGTCATTCCGTTAATTGGGAGATGGGATAGCGTGTACGCAGACCCAAATACACACACCACACACACACACACCACACACACACCACACACACACACACACACACACGCAGAATTGATGATCAGCTTCGAACTTTTGACACGTATTCTTCAAACCTTTTTACAGGTCAAGTTCGTTGGACAACAAAATTACTTTATCCTTTTTCAGGATATAGAGATAACATTGAAAGTGCATATGAAAAAAAAATGAATATGTTCATCATTTAGTCAGCTAAGAATTGCAATTAAATAGTATATTTCGCACCTAGGGCCAAAAATGAGACTTTTCCGGCTCGAAATCGGTTTTCAAGTCCGAGGCCGTAGGCCGAGGACTAGAAATGATTGAGAGCCGGAAAAACATTTTGCCCATGGTGAGAACGTTATTTTCGCCACACAGAAAAATAAACAATATACTATGAGAATACTATATGGCACTATAATAATATATAGCAATATAATAATAATATATAGCACTATAATATATAGCACTATAGATAATATATGGCACTGAATAATATATAGGCACTTCCGAAGCAAAACAGGAAGGTCATAGCTCTAGCAAATCTGAGGTAATCTGAATATCAGGAAATTGTCCAAGTATTTTTATTTTTATCCTGATTTTTCTCTAACCTAAAAGATTATGCTCAATTATGTAAGAGGTAGAGTTTGTACTTTTTATTCTTCCAATGACAATAAGATGATATTATTATAAATGTTTCGATTTTGAATAATAACACACAATAATGAAAAGTTTTTGATCAGCTGTTTAGCACACTTGAAATTTGGCCAATCTGAATGTCAACGTCAACAATGCTTGTTGTCGTTGACTTTGGAAGTTTAGGTTAGAAGTTCTATCCTACTCTGAAAATCGAATTTGAATAGTTTATAATATATATCTTATCTGTATTTTATTCATCCAAATAAAATGATAGTATCTTATTGCAGAATACTTATTCAATTCTAGAAGCATAAACTGATTCCGTTTCATAAACCATTTTGTAAACACGTCACATCAAATCAGAATCAGCTGACTTCAAGGTTATTTTACAGCCTAGGGCCAAAAACTTTTACCGGCCTGGTCAGAAAACAACTATTTTCGGCCTCCATATGACGCACGAAAACCAGCTCATTACATCCAAGTGGGGCGAAAACAATATTTCCATTCATTTATAACATAATCTGATGCTTTTTTGGAGCTTTGACACAGACAGACCTCAGGCCAGCCGCAATGTAGACCCACGCTAATCCACGGAAAGCAACCCACGCCGTGAGATTTTGTAAACCCTTCCTAGCTCCTCCAGACATTTGTGTAATACATGCAATGGATAATCCAGTTATCACCTGATTGGTTATGAATAATTCTATAGGAATGGTATACAAAACATCCACGGCCTGGGTGTCTTTTCGTGGATTGGCGTGGGTCTACTTTGCGGCTGCCTCATGCGCTGACACATGATTTAGCTGGTTAAATACAACATAATTTACAAATTTTACATCAACAGATTGAGATGGGTTTGAGAGATCAATATACGGTTTTCGCAATTTATTTTCTCTTTCAGCTCTGTATCAAAATCATGTATCACATGACCACCTTCTCATTTTCAAAAATGTATTTGAATTCTTATGAGGGTCAAGATGTTAAAAACGACAGAGTAATTTTTGAAGACTTATTTATCATTCCAAATACGATATCCTACTGTCGAATTATTCTTGTGAATAAAGAATAATATTAATAATTTTTTCGCCCCACTTGTATGAAATGAGCTGGTTTTCGTACGTCATATAGAGGCCGAAAATGATGTTTTCTGACCAGCTGGTAAAAGTTTTACGGCCTAGGGCTGTAAAATGACCTTGAAGTCAGCTGATTCTGATTTGATATGAACGTGTTTACAAAATGGTTTATGAAACGGAATCAGTTTATGCTTCTAGAATCACACAGGCATAAGATACTATCATTTTATTTGGATGAATAAAATACAAATAAGAGATCTCTATACTTATAAAGGCTAAGCCCCGACAGACTGAAATCACACCACAGCCCAAACTACTGAGCCTAAAAATTGAAATTTTGCACGATTGTTTAGGGTAGCCTGAAAACATCCACTAAGAAAGGATTTTCAGAAATTTGCCCCCCTGAGGGAGCTGGGGCCCCCCCAAAATTTTGTACTTTTTAACCGCTCATTGCACAGCGAAGTCATGAGGAACGTTTTTGTTCAGCTACGAAAAAAAAAATTAGATCTTTGCAGAAAAATTTTGATCAGGAGCACAGGGGGGTCCAGGAGAGGGCATTTTTCGAAAATTTGATGGTAAAATCACACTACAGCTCAAACTAATTGTCCTACAGACATGAAACTTTGCACAAATATTTTTCAAACATGCTAACGCGCACTAAGAACGGATTTTGAGATATTTTGCCTCTAAGGGTTTCAAAGGATGAAAAAGGATCATATTTAGTAAGGTTATGAACATGGTAAGGTGAATGCCATATGGAACTGAGATAATTGACACATGATATTCTAACATATGTTATAATCTTGGAAA